>NW_026126047.1:0-275401 GCF_943737965.1 Phodopus roborovskii | reverse complement strand
CCCTGGCCCTGTTCCTGGCCCTGCACCTGGCCCTGGCCCTGCACCTGGCCCTGGCCCTCCACTAGGCCCTGGCCATGGCCCTGGTCTTGGCCCTGTCTCTGAGCCTGGCCCTGGCACTGGAACTGGCCCTGGTCCTAGCCCTGCACCAGGCCCTGGCCCTGCACCTTGCAATGGACATAGCCCTGAACCTGGGCCAGGCCTTTGACCCGCACCTGGCCCTGGACATGACCCTACCCTGCACCTGGCACTGCACCTGGCAATGGCCCTGAACCTGGCCCTGGCCCTACACCTGGCCCTGGCCCTGCACCTGGCACTGGCCCACAACATGACCCTGGCCCTCGCCTTGGCCCTACACATGGCCCTGGCCCTGCAACTGGCCCTGACCCTGGCCATGCACCTGGCCCTGACCCTTCACCTGGCCTTGCACCTGGCCCTGCAACTGGCCCTGGCCCTGCACCTGGCCCTGTACCTGGCCCTGCAAATGGCCCTGGCCCTGGCCCTGCACCTGGCCCTGTACCTGGCCTTGCACCTGGCCCTTGATTTAACCTGCCCCTGGCCCTGTACTTGGCCCTGGCCCTGCACATGGCCCTGGCCCTGCACCTGGCCCTGGCCCTGCACCTGGCCATGGCCCTGCACCTGGGCCTGGCCCTGCACTTGCTCCTGGCCCTGGCCCTGCACCTGGGCCTGGCCCTGCACTTGCTCCTGGCCCTGCCCATGGCACTGGCACTGGCACTGGCACTGGCCCTGGCCCTGACCCTGGCCCTGCACCTTGCTCTGGCCATGCACCTGACACTGGCCCTGGCCCTGCACCAGGCCCTGGCCCTGCACCTGGCTGTGGCCCTGCACCTGGCCCTTCCCAGCACCTGGCCTTAGCCCTGGCCCTGACCCTGGCCCTGGCCCTGCACCTGGCCCTGGCCCTGAACCTGGCCCTGGCAATGGCCCTACACCTGGCCCTGGCCCTGCACCTGGCCATGGCCCTGGCTCTGCCAACTGGACATGGCTTTGGCCCTCTACCTGGCCTTGGCCCTTTAACTGGCCCTGGCCGTGCACCTGGCCCTGGCCCTGCACCTGGCCCTAGCCCTGGTCCTACACCTGGCCCTGGCCATGTACCTGGCCCTAGCCCTTGCCCTGCACATGGCCCAGTCCCTGCACCTGGCCCTGGCCCTGCACCTGGCTCTAGCCCTGGCCCTGCACCTGGCCCAGGACTTGCACCTGGCCCTGCACCTGGCCCTGGCCCTGGCCCTGCACCTGGCCCTGGCCCTGGCCCTGGCCCTGCACCTGGCCCTGGCCCTGGCCCTGTTCCTGTCCCTGCACCTGGCCCTGGCCCTGAACCTGTCACTGGCCATGGTCCTGCACTTGGCCATGGCCCTGGCCCTGGCCCTGCAACTGGCCCTGGCCATGCAATTGGCCCTGGCCATGGCCCTGGTCTTGGCCCTGGCTCTGAGCCTGGCTCTGGCACTGGAACTGGCCCTGGTCCTAGCCCTGCACCTGGACCTGGACCTGAACCTGCACCTGGCCCTGGCCCTGCACATGGCCTTGGTCCTGGCCCTGAGCCTGGCCCTGGAACTGGCCATGGCCCTGGCCATGCACCTGGCCCTGGCACTGCACCTGGACCTGGCCCTGCAGCTTGCCCTGGACATGGCTCTGAACCTGGCCATGGACCTGACCCTGAACCTGGCCCTGTCACTGACCCTGCACCAGGCCCTGGCCCTGCACCTAGCCCTGGCCCTACACCTGGCCCTTGCCCTGCACCTGGCCCTGGTCCTGGCCATACACCTGGCCCTGGCCTTGTACCTGGCTCTGGCCCAGCACCTGGCCCTGGCCCTGGCCTTGGCCCTGCACCTGGCCTTGGCCCTGCACATTGCCCTGGCCCTGGACCTGCCCCTGGCCCTAGCCCTGCACCTGGCCCTGGCCCTGAACCGGGCCCTGGCCCTGGACCTGGCCCTGCACCTGGCCCTGCACCTGGCCCTGGCCCTGCATCTGGCCCTGGCCCTGGACCTAGCCCTGTCCCTGCACCTGGCCCTGGCCCTGCACCTGGCCCTGCAACTGGTCTTGTCCCTGCACCAGGCCATGCACCTGGCCCTGCACCTGGCCCTGCACCTGGCCATGGCCCTGAACCGGGCCCTGGCCCTGGACCTGGCCCTGCACCTGGCCCTGCTCCTGGCCCTGGCCCTGCACCATGCCCTGGACATGGCCCTGAACCTGGCCATGGACCTGACCCTGAACCTGGCCCTGTCACTGACCCTGCACCTGGCCCTGGCCCTGCACCTAGCCCTGGCCCTACACCTGGCCCTTGCCCTGCACCTGGCCCTGGTCCTGGCCCTACACCTGGCCCTGGCCTTGTACCTGGCTCTGGCCAGCACCTGGCCCTGGCCCTGGCCTTGGCCCTGCACATTGCACTGGCCCTGGACCTGTCCCTGGCCCTGTACCTGGCCCTGGCCCTGCACCTGGCCCTGGCCCTGTACCTGGCCCTGGCACTGGCCCTGCACCTGGCCCTGGCCCTGCACCTGGCCCTAGCCCTGGTCCTACACCTGGCCTTACACCTGGCCCTGGCACTGGCCCTGCACCTGGCTCTGGCCATGCACCTGGCCCTAGCCCTTGCCCTGCACCTGGCCCAGGCCCTGCACCTGGCCCTGGCCCTGCACCTGGCCCTGGCCCTGCACCTGGCCCAGGCCCTGCACCTGGCCCTGCACCTGGCCCTGGCCCTGCCCCTGGCCCTGTTCCTGGCCCTGCACCTGGCCCTGGCCCTGCACCTGGCCCTGGCCCTGCACTAGGCCCTGGCCATGGCCCTGGTCTTGGCCCTGGCTCTGAGCCTGGCCCTGGCACTGGAACTGGCCCTGGTCCTAGCCCTGCACCTGGACCTGGACCTGGACCTGCACCTGGCCCTGGCCCTGGCCCTGGCCCTGCACCTTGCCCTGGACATAGCCCTGAACCTGGCCCAGGCCCTGGCCCCGTACCTGGCCCTGGACCTGACCCTACCCTGCACCTGGCACTGGCACTGCACCTGGCCCTGGCCCTACACCTGGCCCTGGCCCTGCACCTGGCACTGGCCCACAACCTGACCCAGGCCCTCGCCTTGGCCCTGCACATGGCCCTGTCCCTGCACCTGGCCCTGGCCCTGGCCCTGCACCTGGCCCTGGCCCTGCACCTTGCCCTGGACATAGCACTGAACCTGGCCCAGGCCCTGGCCCCGCACCAGGCCCTGGACCTGACCCTACCCTGCACCTAGCCCTGCACCTGGCACTGGCCCTGCACTTGGCCCTGGACCTATACCTGGGCCTGGCCCTGCACCTGGCACTGGCCTACAACCTGACCCTGGCCCTCGCCTTGGCCCTGCACATGGCCCTGGCCCTGCACATGGCCCAGGTCCTGCAACTGGCCTTGGCCCTGGCGCTGCACCTGGCCCTGACCCTTCACCTGGCCTTGCACCTGGCCCTGCAACTGGCCCTGGCCCTGGCTCTGCACCTGGCCATGCACCTGGCCCTGCAACTGGCCCTTGCCCTGCACCTGACCCTGCACCTGGTCTTGCACCTGGTCCTGGACCTGGATTTAACCTGGCCCTGACCCTGCACCTGGCCCTGGCCCTGCACCTGGCCCTGGCCCTGCACCTGGACCTGGCCCTAGCCCTGCACCTGGCCCTGCACCTGGCCATGGCCAATGGTCCTGCATCTGGCCCTGGCCCTGCACCTGGCCCTGGCCCTGCACCTGGCCTGATCCTGCAAATGGCCCTGAACCTGCATCTGGGCCTGGCCCTGCACCTGGTCCTGGCCCTGCACCTGGCACTGGCACTGGCACTGGCCCTGGCCATGACCCTGGCCCTGAACCTAGCTCTGGCCATGCACCTGACCCTGTCCCTGGCCCTGCACCTGGCCCTGGAAATGGCCCTGCACCTGGCCCTGGCCCTGAACCTGTCCATGGCCCTGGCTCTGCAACTAGCCATGTCTCTGGCCCTCTACCTGGCCCTGGCCATTTAACTGGCCCTGGCCCTGCACCTGGCCCTTGCCCTGCACATGGCCTTGGCCCTGGCCCTGAGACTGGCCCTGGAACTGGCCCTGGCCCTGGCCCTTGCCTTGGCCCTGCACCTGGCCCTGCACCTGGCCCTGGCCCTGCACCTGGTCCTGGCCCTGCACCTGGCACTGGCACTGGCCCTGGCCCTGACCCTGGCCCTGCACCTAGCTCTGGCCATGCACCTGACCCTGGCCCTGGCCCTGGCCCTGGCCCTGCACCTGGCTCTGGGCCTGCACCTGGCCCTTCCCAGCACCTGGCACTAGCCCTAGCCCTGGCCCTGGCCCTGACCCTGGCCCTGGCCCTGCACCTGGCCCTGGCGCTGCACCTGGCCATGGCCCTGACCCTGCACCTGGCCCTGCACCTGGCCCTGCACCTGGCCCTTCACCTGGCCCTGGCCCTGGCCCTGGCCCTGAACCGGGCCCTGGCCCTGTCCCTGCACCTGGCCCTGCACCTGGCCCTGGCCTTGTACCTGGCCCTGGCCATACACCTGACCCTGGCGCTGACCCTGCACCTGGCCCTGCACCTGGCCCTGTCCCTGCACCTGGCCCTGCACCTGGCCCTGGCCCTGGCCCTGGCCCTGGCCCTGCACCTGGCCCTAGCCTGCACCTGGCACTGCCCTGGCCCTACAACTGGCCCTGGCCCTGCACCTGGCCCTGGCCCTGCACTTGGCCCTTCCCTGCACCTGTCCCTGGCCCTGGCCTTGGCCCTGCACCTGGCCCTGGCCCTGCACCTGGCCCTGGCCCTGCACCTGGCCCTGGCCCTGGCCTTGCACCTGGCCCTGGCCCTGAAACTCGCCCTGCCCCTGGCCCAAGCCCTAGCCCTGCACCTGGCCCTGGCCCTGCACCTGGCCCTGGCCCTGCACCTGGCCCAGGCCCTGGCCTTGCTCCTGGCCCTGGCCCTGCACCTGGCCCAGGCCCTGCATCTGGCCATGACCCTGGCCCTCTACCTGGCCCTGGCCCTGCACCTGTCCCTGGCCCTGCACCTGGCCATGACCCTGGTTCAGCACCTGGCCCTGGCACTAGCCCTTCACCTGGCCTTGGCACTGTCCCTGGCCCTGCATTTTGCCATGGCCCTTGCCTTGCACCTGGCCCTGTCCCTACAACTGGCCCTGACCCTGGCCCTGAACCTGGCCCTGACACTGGCCCTGCACCTGGCCCTACACCTGGCCCTGGCACTGGCCCTGCACCTGTCCCTGGCCCTGCACCTGTCCCTGTCCCTGCAACTGGCCCTAGCCCTCGTCCTACACCTGGCCTTATACCTGGCCCTGACACTGGCCCTGCACCTGGCCCTGGCCCTGCACCTGGCCCTGTCCCTGGCCCTGCACCTGGCCCTGGCCCTGGCCCTGCACCTGGCCCTTGCCCTGTACCTGGCCCTGGCACTGCATCTGGCCCTAGCCCTGTTACTGGCATTCACCCTGGCCCTGGCCCTGGCCCTGGCCCTGCCCCTGGCCCTGCCCCTGGACCTGTCCCTGGCCCTGCACCTGGCCCTGGCCCTGCACCTGGTAATGGCCAGTACTGCCAGGGCCAGGGCCTATATCAGGGTCAGGTCCAGTGCCAGGATCAGGGACAGAACAGCCAGGGACAGGGCCAGTGAAAGGGCAAAGGCAAGGGCCAGGGCCAGGGCCAGGTTCAGGGCCAGGTACAGAATGGCCAGTGACAGAACTAGGGTGAGAAAAGCCAGGGCCAGTATGGCCAAGGCAATAACTGCCAGGCCCAGATCGTTCACGGCAACGGCCAGAATGGCCATGTCCAGAATTGCCATGGCCAGGGCCAAAACGTCCAGGGCCATAACTACCATGGCCAGATCGTTAAAGGCTAGGCCAGAACAGCAAGGGACAGAAAGGCCAGGGCCAGGGACAGACCGGCCAGGTTCAAGGATAGAACAACCAGACCCAGTTCCAGAGCAAGTGCTTGGGCCACAGCAAGAAAGGAAAGTTCCAGGGCTAGGGCAAGGGCCAGGGCCAGGGCTAGGGCCAAACCAGCCAGGGCTAAGTCCAGATCAGCCAGGGCTAAGTTCAGAACGGCCAGGGCCAGAAATCCATGGGCAAAACCAGAAAGGCCAGGGCCAGAACGGCAAGGGCCAGGGCCAGGGCCAGAAAGTCCTGTACCAGAACCCAGGACATGAACGACCAGGGTCAGGGCAAGAAAAGTCAGAGCCAGAAAGGCCAGTGCTAGAATGTCCAGGGCAAGTGCCAGAATGGCCATGGATTGTATGACCAGGCCAGACCCAGAAAGGCCAGGGCCAGTAAGGCAAGAGCCAGAATGACCTGGGTAAGGGTCAGAATGGCCAGGGTCAGGAACATGGCCAGCACCAGTGTGAGGGCCAAGGACAGAACAGCCAGGGTCAGTTTGAGGGCCAAGAACAGAACAGCCAGGGCCAGGGCCAGGGCCAGGGCCAGGGCCGGGGCCGGGGCCGGGGCCGGGGCCAGGGCCAAGGACAGGGCATAGGCCAGGTCTAAGTCCAGATCAGACATGGCCAGAAATCCATGGGCAAAGACCAGAAAGGCCAGGGTCAGAATGGCAATAACCAGGGCCAGAAAGACCTGTACCTGAGCCTAGGACCTGAACGACCAGGTCAGAGCAAGAAAAGCCAGATCCAGAAAGGCCATTGCTAGAATATCCAGGGCAAGTGCCAGAATTGCCATGGCTTGTATGACCAGGGCCAGGGCCAGAACGGCCAGGGCCAGTACGGCAAGAGCCAGAACGACCTGGGTAAGGGTCAGAACAGCCAGCATCATGACCATGGCCAGGGCCAGTGCCAGGGCCAAGGACAAAACAGCCAGGTACAGGGCCAGGGCAAGGGCCAGGCCCAGGGCCAGGACAGCCAGGGCCAGGTCCAGATCGGCCAGGGGCAGAACGACCAGGGTAGTGGCCAGATTGGCCAGGGCCAGGGCCAATATCTGGACCAGGTCCAGTGCTCTGGCCAGGGACAGAAGAGCCAGGGATAGGGCCAGTGACAGGGCAAAGGCCAGGGCCAGGTTCAGGGCCAGTGACAGAATGGCCAGGGACAGAGCCAGGGTGAGAAAGGCCAGGGCCTGAATGGCCAGGGCCATAACTGCCAGGGCCAGATCATTCAAGGCCAGGGACAGAATGGTCAGGGACAGAACGGCCATGTCCCGAATTGCCATGGCCAGGGCCAGAATGTCCAGGGCCGTAACTACCATGGCCAGATCGTTCAAGGCTGGGCCAGAACAGGAAGGGACAGAAAGGCCAGGTTCAAGGATAGAACAACCAGACCCAGTTCCAGAGCAAGTGCTTGGGCCAGAGCAGGAAAGGAAAGGGCCAGGGCCAGGGCCAAATCAGCCAGGGCTAAGTCCAGATCAGCCAGGGCTAAGTCCAGAACGGCCAGGGACAGAAATCCAAGGGCAAAGGCCAGAAAGGCCAGGGCCAGAACGGCAATGGCCAGGGCCAGAAAGTCCTGTATCAGAAACCAGGACCTGAACGACCAAGGTGAGGACATGAAAAGCCAGAGCCCGATAAGCCAATGCTATAATGACCAGGGCAAGTGCCAGAATGGCCATGGCTTGTATGACCAGGGCCAGGACCAGAACGGACAGGGCCAGTACGGCAAGAGCCATAATGTCCTGGGTAAGGGTCAGAATGGCCAGGGTCAGGAACATGGCCAGGGACAGTGTGAGGGCCAAGGACAGAACAGCCAGAGCCAGGGTCAGGGCCAGGGCCATGGCCAGGCCCAGGGCCAGGACCAAGGCCAGGGCCAGGGCAGGACCAGGGCATCAGCCAGGCTAAGTCCAGATCGGCCAGGGCCAGAAATTCATACCATGTTACCCTTTTTCTGACTGGATTACCTCATTCAGGATGGATTCTTCAAGTTCCACCCATTTGCCTCTAGATTTCAAGATTCCAGTGTGTGAGTGTGTGTGTGTTCGCAGTATAGTTTTCCATTGTGGAAATGTGCACCATCTTCTTTATCCATTATTCAGTTGAAGGGAATTTAGGTTACTTCAATGTTCTTGCTATTACAAATAATGCTGCTCTGAACATAAACATGTCTTTGTTGCATAGATGTGGATTATTTGGCTATATTCCTAACTGGGGGATTGCTAGGTAATGTGGTAGAGTGATTCCCATTTTCCTGAAGAACTGCCACACTGATCGCCAAAATGGTTGTACATGTTTGCTTTCCCACCTGCAGTGGAGGAGTGTTCCCCTTTCCCCACATCCTCTCCAGCACAAGTTGTCATTGGTGTTTCTAATTTTAGCCATTCTGGCTGGAGTAATATATCTCAGAGTTGTTTTGATTTGCATTTCCCTTATACCCAAGGATTGTGAGCAATTTCTTTAGTTTTTTTCAGCCATTTTGGATTCCTCTATTGAGAATTCTCTCCTCAGTTTTTTTTTTTTAAATTCAACTTTTAACAGGTTTATTTGGTGTGTGTGTGTGTGTGTGTGTGTGTGTGTGTGTGTGTGTGTGTGTGTGTGTGTGTTTAGGCCAGGGCCATCACTTTCTTTTCGTAAAACATTGCTCCCCTGTGACTGGGGTGTGTGTAGGTAGGGAGGTACATGTGGAGGTGAGGGGAGAGTTATGAAGAGTCAGTCTCTCCTCTCATCTTCACAGGATTTCTGGAACTCTAACTCAAGCTGTCAGGTTTCTATGTCAACATTTTTACTCATGCAGCTATCTTGTCTGCCCCATAACTATTTCTCATCTATCTATCTATCTATCTATCTATCTATCTATCTATCGTCTCCTATCACTTATCTGGCTATAGTAATCAATTATCACTCTATTTACCTATGTATGCATGTATGTATGTATCTATCTATCTATGTATTTATCAATCAATCATCTAACATCTATCACCTAACTCACTAGGCACATAGACTCAAAAAGAAACAACCAGCCTAGAGGCACTGGCTGGCTGGCCAGCACCCCCCAACCATCTCTACCTACCAAGTGCAGGATTACACATATGCAATACCATCCCTGCTTTTCTGTGTGACTGCGTAAATGGGATTGTACTTAGATCCACATGCTTCTACAACAAAATATTTACTGACTGATCTGTGTGCCTAAGTTCATATTCCAGTTTTAATTTTTAGGTTTTAAGCACTTTTTCTGTAAGTGTTAGTATTTGGGCATTTTTACTGAACTGACCTTGAGGTTCTGACATGCTATGTGCACAGCTACAGCCACTAAGAGCACCACCTGTGCACATTCTCTATGTTCCCTTTTTAAAGGGTCCTGCCTACCTCTCTCTCTCTCTTCCTCTCTCTCTTTCTGCTTCTTTCCTGTCTCTCAGTGTACCCTCCTTCCTGCCCCTTACTTTTCTACTGCTCCTGTCCCCATAGTTCAGTTTTCCCCCTCCCTTCCCCCATTTCCCATTCCCTTTCCCCTAAAAAAAAAAAAAAAAAACTCCACATGAGCTTTTTCTTTAATTTTTATTTTACATATCGATAAAAGTATCCAACTTCCCTCTCCCTTCCTCCCTCTCTCCCTCCCACTACGCCTTTCTACCCCTTCACATGCACCCTGACCAACCTCCCATCCCATCCCCCCTCACTCCACATGTAGGATGATGCCATCTAGGAGGGGTCATATAAATCTGTCAAGTCATTTGAAGTGGGGAAAAGGACTTCTCTCCTGTCTCTATGTTATAGGAGTACACCTCCATGGGTCATGTGCCCACAAGTCCCTTTTGTGTACCAGGAATACATCCTGGTTCCACTGCCTGTTATTCCTTAGAGTGCTCAGGCCTTCTAGCTGAGACCCATATTCAGGGGTGTTTGAGTCAGTCCCATGATGGATTCCAAGCTATCAGTTTGGGGGCCAGTTAGCTTCTCCTTGTTCAGGTCAGCTCTCTCTATGCGTTTCTCCAAACTGGTCTTGTCCTGTCTCTTTGCATCTGTATTCTTTTTCAGGTCAGTGTTTATTTGTGGCTGTTTGCTTCTGTTTCCATCAGTTACTACCTGAGGGCTCTATGTGGTGGATAAGTTAGTCATCGATCTCACTATCAGGGAAGGGCATTTATGGTAGCCTTTCCACTATTGGTCAAATTGTTAGTTGGGGTCAGTATTGTATTTCTCTGGACATTTCTGTAGGTTCAGTTTTCTCTTCAATCCTATAAAGGCTCCCTCTTTTAAGTTCTCTCTCTGTGTCTCTCACTCTCTCTTTTCTGTCTTCTATTCCTCTACTGACACAATCAGTAAATATCTTTACCCTTACATTATAAAGACTCTCTTTGTGATCCCCTTTGAAGGAAGTACTTCACGATGAAGTGTCCCATGGAAAAATCACGGGAACATGAAGAATCATGGAATTTCAAATAATAATTTCTCTGACCAGCAGTGCCTAGTTATTGCTGGGTTGAGGTGGGCTAGAACCTGAAAATAATGGGAGAGAAAGAAGGAATGAGACCAAGCAATGCTTGTCAAGGTCTCACTTTTTAGGCACAAAGAGGGGTTTTTAAAGCAAATCGGGGAGGAAGTGGGTAGGGGTAGCTTTGCTGACTCTGGGGCTCTGGTAAGGTCCCACACCATAAACATCAGACCATAAACGTCTGATTATCTCAGTTCCTGGTGTCTGGTTCATCTCAGTTCCTGGAAGGAGTGGAACAGACCACTGTTTAGCAGTTTTCTGTTTTACCAAGATAAGGTTCAATTAGAATCTTAAGGTATAAGTGATTCTGCAGGAGTATGTGACTCAAGGCTGGATCCCAACATGTACCCCTATTTTATTCTTTTTTTATGGAGTGTCTATCTTAGGCTACATAGTGGGCTCCAACAATCGGGCCCTGGGGTTGGGCTTGTCATTATGGGACAAATGGAAAGACCCCTGTCTTAATCTACATAGGGTACATCCTCACTCAGCACTCAAGGACATGGTCAAAAATTGGGCAAGAAACTCAGGCAAGATGAGTGGGCTCCTGAGAGATGGTCCTATGCTACTGCTGTCATTGAGCGACTTACAGCCAAAGAGAAGGGTCTGCCTCCATTTTGTGGCACTGAGATATTCCCGTCATTGACGTCTTCATATTTGAGAGAACCAGGTCCTCTGTTGTTCGAGTCTTGTGAAATCGAGTCCTTGTCTAGGTGGTTCAGGACTGGCACTGTCACCATCCTCATCAGGTTTCTCAGAAGAGCACTGTTCCCTTTCCAAAAGCTGAAGGTAGTGTACTGAAATAGAATGAAATCAATTTGAGTTCTGATCAATTGAGTTAATTTCTGGAATGCCCAAAGCCCAAAAGTCATCATCAGTAGCAATCCCATAAATGGTCCCAGGAAAGAAGGAAGCAAGGTAGAAAGCCAAGGGGAGGTGGAAAGCCAATTTTTATACTAGGACTCGGTCGGTTCCCACTGCCATTTACATTCAGCAAGATTTTTCTGCATTCTATCTAAGCTGTCTTCCATTAAGCCAGTCTTATCAGCATAAAAGCAACATTACTATTTGATTATTGCACAAATTCCTCCTTGTTGTAAAAACAATAGGTTTAAGCCTTGACTGTTCTAGAGAATGACCCTTGAGAGAGACAGACAGAGAGAGAGAGAGAGAGAGAGAGAGAGAGAGAGAGAGGGAGGTATTACACTTCTGAGGTCTATGGTCCAGTTTTCCTGTTCCACACATCTCCACCAAATGGTCTGACAGCCACTGGACCTCATCTTCTTCCTGCAAGAAAACACAAACATGCCCTCACCCCACTCAACCCCGTGTTAGGAGAAAGTTGGGCTCTTTCCATAGTCTCAGACATGGATCTTTCCATTTGACTTGAGTAAATGTCTCTTGAGTTTCATCATATCAGAATCTGTCTGCGACAGATTGCTCATAGGCTTCCACATTCAAAAAATTTAAATGAAGAGAGCATCATGTAGGGCACCACTTGCCCTGACAAGCAGGGCCTAGATTCGTGGTTGCTGGGAACCAAACTCTTATGTTTTTGGTTGTGAGCCTAGCCTTTAACAGCTGAGCCATCTCTACATATTAAGAGCACATGAAGCTATGTTGTGAAATAATGGTGTGTAGTACATTGGTGCCATTGCTGCTTGACAAAGATCCACCATTTCAACATGGAAGACCAACCAAAGAGATGAAGCACATGCAGAGGCAGGCAGAGTTCTTTGAGCTTAAAGTCAGGCATGCAGAATAAGTGCTAGGACAGCCCAAGACACAGAGAGGAACCCTGTTGTGAAAAGTTGATGAAATCCACCTTTAGCTGTTTGGTGGCAGTGCACATGTTTAAGCCCAAATTTCTTGAGGCTGAGGCTGTTTGATTTTCATGATTTGAGGATATCCAGGTCTACTGAATGAGTTCCAGGACTACAAATATAAAGCCTTTCTTGAAAACAGCAATGCAAATCTACACAAATCAAGAAAGAATCTGATGCACCTTTAATATGGATTGAATCATCTGGTGTTAGCCTGCATATGTAAATGAGGAAGCTCTCTTTTTGGCTACTTCTCCTATTTCTGCCTAACAATTTCATTCCTATACTAGCAATAGAGCCACATTCTTTGTAAAATTTAGTATACATTGAAGAAAATTTGGGACATCCAGCCTGATGAACTAGACAACTACTGTACTCTTAAGATTTCACATGGTAGGCAGGCATTGCTGAACTACCTGAGAAAGAACTTTTGAGACATTCTAGAACATCTGCTTGGAGAGATTAATCCTACCAGTCCTGTGTATGTAGAAAAGCAGGAATCCATGAATAATGCAGATAGTTTAAAACTGCTCACTAAGTTGTGCTGACTAACAGTAGTGTTCATAAACAAAAATCTTCCTACCTCCATTCTTCTCTAAATTTTCAACTTTCCATGAAGAATGCTCTTTTTATAATTTTGCATTTGTCAAGCGGTTTTTCTGAGGTTCATGAATAAAACACCTACAGTGATAGAACAATCATCAAGCTTTCTTATGAGAGAAAGACAAATTATCATCTTTTGGAAGTGGTTCCTGCTATTATTTCCTGACAGTTGAAAGTTCCTATACAACCAGGCCAATAACACCTCATGCTGCACACTGCTCAGTGGGTGATGGGTCTCCATGGGTACTAAAACTTGATGACCAGGTCAGGAGTGGCTTTGGCTTTACAGACAGACACAACACACTGGAGGAGGTTTGCACCTGCTGCGATTATTCATTTAGAGTATTAGGGCTTTATACAGAAATTACAAGGAACACATTTTGGTCACAATTTACAGACATATTATAAAATGCCAGTAATTCTTTTGAAGCATGAGATCAAAAAACACTTATTCTGACCTGCCTGTGGTCAGTGCACCAGAGATTTGGTTTACTAAGTTTAGATAAAAGTCATTGTCTCTGATCAGTGAACTGTTAACAGCATTGAAAAGAACATTTGCATTGCTTTATTAATTTTAGAATATAGTCCTAAATTATTTTGTTTTATTTTATTTTATATAACAAAGTCCGATTAAATGAAAACAAACATTTATACACAATATTTGGGAATGTGGGCGTCATTCTTTCCAAACTACTTCCTGCTGGTAAAGGGCGCTGTCAAGGGGATACGAAGAAGATTGAGAAATCCTGGCTGTAGTCTGTAAGGCTGCTTTTTCCAGCTGTTTTGAATGTAGGATCAACTTATACTCTGATTCAGGCGATCTGGCATGATTAAACGACATTAGTCTGGAAGAAATCCACAACTTTTCATTTTCTGTGGAAACAAAAATAAAAATCCTTTTCCCCAGTAACTTGTCCTTCAACTTAAATTTTGGAGACAAAACATTTTTTTTAATTTAATTTATTATTTTACATGTTGACTCCCAGTTCCCTCTCCCTCCCTACCTCTTTCACTCCCTCCATCCCTCCTTCCCTCCCTTTTATCTTCTCTGCCCTCTCACATGCACTCTAACCACCCTCCCTTCCATCCCCCCCCACTCCAATTCCATATGTAGGGGAATGCCTTCCAGTTGGGGTCATGTAGATCTGACACGTCCTGTGAAGTAGGGACTAGGGCTTCTCTCCTGTCTCTAGATTAAGGCAGTTATCCCTCCATGGGGGATGTGTTCGCAAATACCTTTGGTGCACCAGGGATACATCCTGGCTCCACTCTCTGAGGTCCATTAGACTTCTCAGTCCTTCTGGCTGAGACCCATATTCAGGGGGGCCTGAGTCAGTCCCATGCTGGCTTCCCAGTTATCAGTCTAGTGACCATTAACTCCTCCTTGTTCAGGTAAGCTGTCTGTATGTGTTTCTGTTGCATGGTCTTGTCCTCTCTATCTGCATCTGGGTTCTAGTTCGACTCAGTGTTTATGTATGGGTTTTTGCTCCTGTTTCCAACAGGCATTAGTTGAGAGATCCATTGATAAGTTAGTTGTTGAACTCACTCTCTGGAAAAGGAATTTATGGTAGAGAACTAAAAGACTGCTCCCAACTAACAATCTGATCTTCCGTGGAGGAGCTGACTAAAGTGTGACAGATGATCTAACTATCTGATTATTTCATTATTCAAATCTGTCTTTTTTTACTACAGGTAGAGTGGAGTCTGGATCCACCTTGTTGGTGCTAAATTGACTCTTGTGATTTCATTCATTCATCCTTCCTTCCTTCCGTCATTTCTTCATTTCTTTCTTTCTCATTTTCTTTCTTTAAATCAATATTAATATCAATTTGTAATCTCTCTGGGGGTGAATTATCAGAAATTATCTCTTTGTTCATTCATTTTTTTTTGTTCATCTCTATGATTAAGAACTCAGTGACCCTTCAGTATGGAGCAATCATTTAAGCTTCACGGATAAAACACCACCCACTTGTTTAATATTTATTCATTTAAATATGAACACCTGTCATTATGTATTCAGTAATCCCTGGAGTTTGGGCCTCCTTGCACTTCCTTAGCTGTTAAACCAGGAAATTGAATGATAATTCATCATTTAATTAACGAATTAAAATACAAGTGATGTTATGAACCATAAGTCCCTTTGGGAGTCAGATTTTGGGAGTTGATGTAACATCATCTCATTACTTCATCATTTAGCTATATAAATAGATATTTACATCAGTGATAGGTTTAGGACTTTGGTGCCACTTCGTCAGTGATAATATAAAATGCATACTAAGTAATTATCAATTTAATTTTTTAAACTCATCATTATTCCAGGAAGAGATCAGTCTGACTACTCCATGTGGGATTTACGTATGCACCACCATGTCATTATTCAATCATTATTCATTGTACATTAATTATTTAAATCGATGAAGAAGTTGTTATTCTTGACTGGGGTCTGGCCATTCTTCCACGCAGTTAATCGTATAGCATTATTTAATTATCTAAGTACTACATCCTTGACAATCACTGGAGTTTGGTTCCATCTGATGAACGTTAAGTAAGCAGGACTATCAAGTTATTAACTTATTGTGTTTGCATAAGTAATGAAGGTGTCATCCGTCATTTGGCTTCTGTGGGACTGACACAGCAGGAGATCGTTACCAGAAGCAGTGCCCAGAGAATGGGGGACACTGCCCTATACAGTGAGAACTGATTACATAATAGTAGATTTTTAACAATCGAATGATAACACGATTTTAAAAAAAAACTGTACGGTTTCACATCATCAGGTTCTGAGAGGTTGCAACAGAACACACCCATGAAGGACACAGTGACCACCGATTTTAAAAATGCAATAACAGAATAATCTCCTGATCAGGGAATCGCATCTACAGAACTCTGTCGTTTTCAAGCTTATGTCACTATAGGAAAGTTGTAGCTTGAGAGACTGGTAAATATGTAGAACTCAAAAGAAGGAGCCCTGCTTAGTTTTTTTGAGAAACTCAGTGAGGCTGTAAGGTTAGTTCATCGGTGTGTATGCTCCTTTTAGCATGTGGGAGGGGCACTAGAATGTGACAGAATGTTGGTTCATAAATGTTGCCTGGCAACACTGTTTGCATTCTGTATCCTGGTATCATGGGCCAAGGAACAGAGAGCAGCTTCGAGAAAGTGTTATCATGGCACGTTAGAGTCTCCCAAGATAACTATCTCCAAAAACTTTCAATGACAGCATTTGATTTGCCTAAACAAGTCATAGCCAAATATATGGAAGTTTGCCTCCAGCTTTTAGTGGTTATCAGATTCAAGATTACCTAATTATCAGAGAACATCTTCTGTGGAGAAACAATTCAAAGTCTTCTGTTTAAGAATTCCCTGTCTCCTAACAAGTAATACTATGGAAACAAAGAAAATAGACTCACAATTATTCATAAAAAGGTGAGTTTGCCATTGCTAACTTTCTTCAGGATGGGGATAATCCATTTGTTAGAGTAGACTTAGGGATTATTGGATTGCACTCCATCTCTTTTGAGGCAGCCGTCCAAAATAAAATGTGTGGTATCTTCTAAAACCTGCAACAAATTACTTTTCAGCATTTAAATATTTTACTACTCTGTTCTGCGATTAAATAAGGGATGAACTTGGGAGTTTCCCACAATCATGTGGGAGTCAGTGACAGTCAATTGTGTCGAGTAAGGCAGATCATTTCATCCTCTGATTATGTTGTTATTTGATGATTAAAATAGGACATTAGATAATCCACGGTCAGTGGATTCCACGATGTGGGAAGCAATTATTATGGATCATCTGAATATCAATTTTGTAGTCAAAATATTGAAATTAACCACGAAGCATCGTTCATGAGCCTGGTTTGGATCCACCTTACGGAAGTTTATGATGTTAATGAACTAATTATTTGATTATTTAATTATATAAACCAATGATTATATCGTCCATGACACCTGGAATCTGGTGCCACAGATCATCTAATTATATAATTATTGAATTTAAATTGACAATCTGTGTTAATCCCCAAGATAATGTATATATTTGTATAGTTATGTAAACAACAATCCTCCATTCCTGAAGAGACCTGTAAAGCTCCCTCTTGTGGAGATAATGTGCAATATCTTCACATTGTATGATTCATTGACTCGATTGATGATTATGACATCCTTCATGACTGGAGTCTGGCCATGCTTCCCTGCCAGCAGAATGCTACATCCCCTATTTATTGTGACAGTTAGCTATTAGTGACTTATTTAATTCTTTAAATTATGTAAACGACAGACAGTGCCATCACCGATTATGGTTAGGGTGCAAAAATCTGTCAGGGACAAGGTTAGGAAAGTTGTAGACATGGGCAGAGCATTTTCTGAATGATCTATGCATCTTCCAGAGTACGAGGGATGCTGGGTGATTGAGTCCTGAAGGTTGCACGCTGCCCTCTGAGAAGTACAAGTACTTCACCAAGGCTGGCACGGTGGTCTGGCTGTTGACTGCCTGTTCTTCCTCCACATCTTCACATTGGATGTGATCAACCATGAGAAGAAGGAGTGGCACTAGGAGGTCGGTACCATCACCAAGACCTGGCAAAAGGATTACGACTCAGAACACGGAAGAACATCTCTCTCTCAGCTATGCTATTGATGCCCCTGCTGCAGCCATCTTGTCAGAGGTTATCAACATTGTGGCTACTACTGCTACGCCAGGATTGGGCCTACTATCTCACGTCCTGCCGCACCACAACAGAGATTCAGGCGCTTGTGATGAGATCAGGCCAACAGAATTCATCAGGCAAGACAGAAAGATTATCTGACGATTAACTGATGGCATGTTAAAAATGTGTGATGACAGCATACAGTTTCATAACTGTCAAGTCTGCCCAGGAATTGATGATACCCAAAAATGTCAACGGCTTACATATTTAAAGAGGTAATTATTAAATTCTTTCATTATATAATCTGTGATACCTGAAGTTTGGTGCCACCTTGTGTGACTCAAGTGTGACAGACTATCTAACTATCTGAATAATTCATTATACAAATCTGTCTTTTTCAACTCCAGGAAGAATGGAGTCTGGATCCACCTTGTTGGTGTTAAATTGTATCATGTGAATTCTTTCTTTCTTTCTTTCTTTCAATCTCTCTTTCTCCCTTTCTTTATTTAAATCAATGTTGATATCATTTTGTTATCTCTCTAGGGTTGAATTATGAGAAACTATCTCTTTATTCATTCATTTTTTTGTTCAAATCTATGATTAAGAACTCAATGTCTCTTCAGTATTGAGCAATCATTTAGGCTTCACACATAAAACACCATCCACTTGTTTGATGTTTATTCATTTAATTATGAAATTCTGTCATTACGTATTCAGTGACCACTGGAGTTTTGAGCCACCTTTGGGGAGACCGTTGTACAAGACCATAATGTCATCTAATACTACACTTAGTTCTTTAACTGTTAAACTAGGAAATTAAGTAATAATTCATCATTTAATTTACGTATTTAAAATACAGGTAATGTTATGGACCATAAGTCCCGTTTGGAGTCAGATTTTGGGAGTTGATGATGTAATATCATCTCATTACTTCATCATTTAGCTATGTAAATAGATCTTTACATCAGCTATAGCTTTAGGACTTTGGTGCCATCTCATCAGTGTTAATATAAAAGGCCCACTAATTAATTTTCAATTTAATTTTTTAAAAACATCATTATTCCAGTAAGAGATCAGTCTGACTACTCCATGTGGGATTTAAGTATGCACCACCATGTCATTTTTCAAACATTTTTCATTATATATTAGTTATTAAAATCGATGAAGATGTTGTTCTTGACTGGAGTCGGGCCAAACCTCCATGGGAGTTAATCACGTGGCATTATTTAATTATCTAAGTACTACTTCCTTGACAATCACTGGAGTTTGGTTCCATCTTTTGAAAGTTAAATATGGAGGACTATCCAATTATTAACTTATTTGATTGCGTATGTAATGATGGTGTCATCCGTCATTTGGCTGCTGTGGCATTGACACAGCAGGAGATCGGTACCATAAGCAGTGGCCAGAGAATGGGAGACACTGCCTTGTACAGAGATTACTGATTACACAATAGTAGATTTTTAACAATCGATTGATTACACGATTTTAAAAAACCAATTGTAATGTTTCGCATCATCAGTTTCTGAGAGGTTGCAACAGAACTGACCCATGAACACACAGTGACCACTGATTTCAAAAATGGAATAACTGAATAATCTCCCAATCAGGGAATCTCATCTAATGAACTCTGTCGGGCTGTTATCATGACACACCACCAACAATAAATAACTCTAAATAACCATATTAGAAAGTGAGGTACAGGACTTAATAGAGAACAGTCAATTGAGGAATCCAAAATGACTGAAAGAAAGAGAAGACACTGCTCAAAATCCTTAATCATCAGCCTAATGCAAATCTAAACAACTCTGAGAAACCATGGGATCAAGCTCCTCTAAAGGGAAGAGGATGCAGAGGACTTAATTTTATTATCAATGAAGGTAAAGGGATTATGGTACAGGAGATTAATTGTATTGTTTCCGTTCTAGAAATTAGAAAACTGAACCATAGAAAACAGGTTTAAAATACTCATCATTGTACTTGATTGGCACAATGATGCTTTCGTTTTCATGCTTATGTCACTATAGGCAAGTTGTAGCTTGAGAGACTGGTAAATATGTAGAACTCAAAAGAAAGAACCCTGCTTTGTTTTTGTGAGAAACTCAGTGAGGCTGTAAGGTTAGTTCATCGGTGAGTATACTCCTTTTAGCATGTGGGAGGGTGCACTAGAATGTGACAGAATGTTGGTTCATAAAGGTTGCCTGGCAAATCTGTTGCATTCTGTATCCTGGTATCATGGGCCAAGGACCAGAGAGCAGCTTCGAGAAAGTGTTATCATGGGACATGACAGTCTCCCAAGGTAACTATCTCATAAAACTTTTAATGACAACATTTGAATCGCCTAAACAAGTCATAGCCACTCCTCTGGAGGTGTGCCTACAGCTTTTACTGGTTACCAAATTCAAGATTACCTAATCATCAGAGAACGTAGTCTGTGGAGAAACAGTTTAAAGTCTTCTGTTTATGAATACTCTCTCTCCTAAGAAGTCACACTATGGAACAAAAGACAAATAAGACTCACAATTATTCATCAAAACGTGAGTTTGCCATTGATAACTTCCTTCAGGAAGGTGATAATCCGTTTGTTAGAGTAGACTTTGTGATTATTGGATTTCATTCCATCTCTTTTGAGGCAGCCGCCCAACATTAATTATGTGATATCTTCTAAAAACCCTGCATACAGAATGACAGTTCAGCATTTCAACATGTTACTACTCTGCTTTGCGATTAAATAAGGGATGACCATGGGAGTTTCGCACAATCATGTGGGAGTCAACTGAGACTCAATTGTGTGGAGCATGGCAGACCATTTCATCCTCTGATTAAGTTGTTATTTGATTATTAAAATTGGACATTAGATAATCCATGATCAGTGGATTGTGGTGACATGATGTGGGAGGCAATTATCATAGACCATCTTAATATCAATTATGTAGTTAAAATATTTAAATTCATCACGACAGCATGGTTCATGAGCCTGGTTTGAAGCCACCTTAGGGAAGTGGATGATGTTAATGAACTCATTATTTGATTATTTAATTATATAAACCAATGATTATATCGTCCATGGCACCTGGAATCTGGTGCCACAGATCATCTAATTACATAATAAATGAATTTAAATTGACAATCTGTGTTAATCCCCAAGATAATGTAAATATTTGTATAGTTATGTAAACAACAACCCTCCATTCCATGAAGAGACCTGTAAAGCTCCCTCGTGTGGAGATAATGTGCAATATCTTCACATTGTATGATTCATTGACTCAATTGATGATGATGACATCCTTTATGACTGGAGTCTGGCCATGTTTCCCTGCCAGTAGAATGCTACATCCCCTATTTATTGTGACAGTTAGCTGTTAGTGACTTATTTAATTCTCTAAATTATGTAAACGACAGACATTGCCATCACCGATTACGGTTAGGGTGCAAAAATCTGTCAGGGACAAGGTTAGGAAAGTTGTAGACATGGGCAGAGCATTTTCTGAATGATCTATGCATCTTCCAGAGTATGAGGGATGCTGGGTGATTAAGTCCTGAAGGTTGCACGGTGCCCTCTGAGAAGTTCAAGGACTTCACCAAGGCCGGCACGATAGTCTGGATGTTGACTACCTGTTCTTCCTCCACATCTTCACATCGGTTGTGATCTACCATGAGAAGAAGGAGTGGGACTAGGAGGTCGGCACCATCACCCAGACCTGGCAAAAGAATGACGACTCAGAACACGGAAGAACATCAACTCATTGTTTGATTATTTAACTATATAAAACAATTATTATATCATCCAAGACACTTGGAATCTGGTGCCAGTGATTGTCATGAAAGTAGTACTTACATAATAAAATAATGAACGTGATTATCTCCCATGGAGGTTTGCCCCGAGTCCAGTCAAGACGAACAACATATTCATCGATTTTAATAATTAACATATAATGCAAAATGATTGAAAAATGACATGGTATTGCATACTTAAATCCCACATGGAGTAGTCAGACTGATCTCTTACAGGAATAATGTTATTTTTAAAAAAAATTGAATTGAAAATTAGAGGGCCTTTCATATTAACACTGATGAGATGGCACCAAAGTCCTAAACCTATCGCTGATGTAAAGCTCTATTTACATAGCTAAATGATGAAGTAATGAGAAGATATTACATCATCAACTCCCAAAATCTGACTCCAATCGGGAATAATGGTCCATAACGTTACCTGTATTTGAAATACGTAAATTAAATGTTGAATTATTACTTAATTTCGTAGTTTAACAGTTAAAGAACTAAGTGTAGTATTAGGTGACATGATGGTCTGGTACAATGGTCTCCCCAATGGAGGCTCAAAACTCCAGTGTTCACTGAATACATAATGACAGATTTTCATAATTAAATGAATCAACATTAAACAAGTGGATGGTGTTTTATGTGTGAAGCCTAAATGATTGCTAAATTCTGAAGGGACATTGAGTTCTTAATCATAGAATTGAACAAAAAATGAATGAATAAGGAGATTGTTTCTCATAATTGAACCCTGGAGCGATAACAAAATGATATCAACATTGATTTAAATAAAGAAAGGAAGAAAGAATGAATGAAAGAGAGAAAGAAATCACAAGATACAATTTAACACCATCAAGGTGGATCCAGACTCCACTCTTCCTGGAGTAGAAAAAGACAGATTTGAATAATGAAATAATTAGATAGATAGATGGTCTGTCACACTTGAGTCACACAAGGTGGCGCCAAACTTCAGGGATCACAGATTATATAATGAAAGAATTTAATAATTACATCTTTAAATATGTAAGCTGTTGACATTTTTTTGTATCATCAACTCCTGGACAGACTTGCCAGGTATGAAACTGTATGCTGTCATCATGCATTTGTAACATGCCATTAATTAATCGTCAGATAATCATACTGTCTTGCCTGATGACTTCTGTTGGCCTGACCTCACCACAAGCGCCTGAATGTCTGTTGTGGTGCGGCAGGACGTGAGATAATGGGCCCAATCCTGGCGTAGCAGTAGTAGCCACAATGTTGATAACAGCTGAAAAGATGGCCGCAGCAGGGCATCAATAGCATACCTGATAGAGCGATGTTCTTCCATGTTCTGGGTCGTCATCCTTTTGCCAGGTCTCAGAGATGGTGCCGACCTCCTAGTGCCACTCCTTCTTCTCATGGTAGATCACAACCGATGTGAAGATGTGGTGGAAGAACAGGTAGTCAAAAGCGAGACCACCATGCCGGTCTTGGTGAATTCCTTGTACTTCAGGACTCAATCACCCAGCATCCCTCGTACTCTGGAAGATGCATAGATCATTCAGAAAATGCTCTGCCCTTGTCTACAACTTTCCTAACCTTGACCCTGACAGATTTTTGCACCCTAAACCTAATCGGTGATGGCACTGTCTGTCGTTTACATAATTTAAAGAATTAAATAAGTCACTAATAGCTAACTGTCACAATAAATAGGGGATGTAGCATTCTGCTAGCAGGGAAGCATGGCCAGACTCCAGTCATGAAGGATGTCATCATCATCAATTGAGTCAATGAATCATACAATGTGAAGATATTGCACATTATCTCCACACGAGGGAGCTTTACAGGTCTCTTCATGGAATGGAGGATTGTTGTTTACATAACTATACAAATATTTACAATATCTTGGGGATTAACACAGATTGTCAATTTAAATTCTTAATTAGGTTATTTGAAGATCTGTGGCACCAGATTCCAGGTGTCATGGAGGATATAATCATTGTTTTATATAATTAAATAATCAAATAATGAGTTCATATAACATCATCCACTCCCCTAAGGTGGCTCCCAACCAGGCTCATGAACGATGCTGTCGTGATAAATTTAAATATTTTAACTACATAATTGATATTAAGATGGTCTATAAAAATTGCCTCCCACATCGCGTCACCACAATCCACTGATCATGGATTATCTAATGTCCTATTTTAATAATCAAATAACAACATAATCAGAGGATGAAATGGTCTGCCATACTCCACACAATTGACTCTCTGTTGACTCCCACATGATTGTGGGAAACTCCCAGGTTCATCCCTTATTTAATCGCAGAGTGGGGTAGTAACATGTTTAAATGCTGAACTGTCATTACTTATGCAGCGTTTTTAGAAGATATCACATATTTAATGTTGGACGGCTGCCTCAAAAGAGATGGAATGAAATCTAATAATCGCTAAGTCTACTCTAACAAACGGATTATCACCTTCCTGAAGGAAGTCAACAATGGCAAACTCACCTTTTGATGAATAATTGTGAGTCTTACTATCTTTCGTTCCATAGTTTCACTTCTTAGGAGAGAGAGTATTCATAAACGGAAGACTTTTTTCTGTTTCTCCACAGACTATGTTCTCTGATGACTAGGCAATCTTGAATTTGGTAACCAGTAAAAGCTGTAGGCACACTTCCAGATGTGTGGCTATGACTTGTTTAGGCGCATCAAATGCTGTCATTAAAAGTTTTAGGAGATAGTTATCTTGGCAGACTGTAATGTCCCATGATAACACTCTCTCGAAACTGCTCTCTCGTCCTTGGCCCATGATACCAGTTTGCATAATGCAAGCAGGGTTGCTAGGCAACCTATATGAAGCAACATTCTGTCACATTCTAGTGCCCCTCCCACATGCTAAAAGGCATATAACCAAAGATGAACTAACCCTACAGCCTCACTGAGTTTCTCACAAAAACAAAGCAGGGCTCTTTCTTTGGAGTTCTACATATTTACCTGTCTCTCAAGCTACAACATGCCTATAATGACATAAGCATGAAAACGAAAGCATCACTCTGCCATTCAAGTACAATGATGAGCATTTTAAACCTGTTTTCTATGCTTCAATTTTCTAATTTCTAGAACGGAAAGAATACAATTAATCGCCTCTACCATAATCCTTTTCTCTTTATTGAAAATAAAATAAACTCCTCTTCATCCTCTTACCTTTAGAGGAGCTTGATCCCATGATTTCTCAGAGTTGTATAGATTTGCATTAGGCTGAAGTTTAAGGATTTTGAGCAGTGTCTTATGTTTCTTTCAGTCATTTTGGATTCCTCAATTGACTGTTCTCTATTCAGTCCTGTATCCTGCTTTCTAATATGGTTATTTAGAGTGATTTATTGTTGGTGGTGTGTCATGTAATCAGCCCGACAGAGTTCATTAGATCAGATTACCTGATCTGGAGATTATTCAGTTATTCTATTTTTAAACTCGGTGATCACTGTGTCCTTCATGGGTCAGTTCTCTTGCAACCTCTCAGAAACTGATGATGCGAAACATTACAGTTTTTTAAAATCATGTAATCATTCGATTGTTAAAATGTACTACTACGTAATCAGTAATCACTGTATAAGGCAATGTCCCCCATTCTCTGGGCACTGCTTCTGGTACCGATCTCCTGCTGTGTCAATCTCACAGCAGCCAAATGAAGGATAACACCATCACTACTTATGCAATGAAATAAGTTCAAAATAGGATAGTCCTCCATACTTAACTTTCATAAGATGGAACCAAACTCCAGTGATTGTCAAGGAAGGAGTACTTAGATAATTTAATAATTCCACGGGATTAACTCCCATGGAGGAACGGCCCGACTCTAGTCAAAAGAACAACATCTTCATCCATTTAAATAATTAATATATAATGAAATATGATTGAATAATGACATGGTGGTGTATATTTAAATCCCACATGGAGTAGTCAGGCTGACCTCTTCCTGCAATAATGATGTTTTCAAAAAATTAAATTGATAATTAATTAGTGGGCCTATTATAGTAACACTGACGAGATGGCACCAAAGTACTAAACCTATCGCTGATGTAAAGATCTATTTACATAGTTAAATGCTGAAGTAATAAGATGATATTACAACTTCAACTCCCTAAATCTGACTCCAAAAGGGACTTATGGTCCATAATATTACCTGTATTTTAAATACATAAATTAAATGATGAATTATTAATTAATTTCCTAGTTTAACAGTTAAAGAAGTATGTGTAGTATTAGCTGATGTGATGGTCTGGTACAACGGTCTCCCCTAAGGAGGCTCACACCTCCAGTGATCACTGAATACATACTGACAGATTTTAATGATTAAATGAATAAACCTTAAATAGTGGATGGTGTTTTATGCGTGAAGCCTAAATGAGTGCTCAATATTGAAGAGACGTTGAATTCTTAATCATAGATTTAACAAAAAAAATGAATAAAGAGATAATTTCTCATAATTCACCCCTAGAGAGATAACAAATCGATATCAACATTGATTTAAATAAGGAAAGGAAGAAAGAAAGAAAGAAAGCATGAATTCATAGCATGCAATTTAACACCAACAAGGTGGTTCCAGACTCTAATCTTCCAGGAGTAGAATAAGACAGATTTGAATAATGAAATAATCAGATAGTTAGATCGTCTGTCAAACTTGAGTCATACAAGGTTGCGCCAAATTTCAGGGATCACAGATTTTATAATGAAAGAATTGAATAATTACATCTTTAAATATGTAATCCGTTGACTTTTTTGTATCATCATTTCCTGGGCAGATTTGCCAGGTATGAAACTGTATGCTGTCATCACTTATTTTTAAAATGCCATCAGTTATTCATCAGATAATCATACTGTCTTGCCTGATGAAGTCTGTTTGCCTGACCTCATCACAATCGCCTGAATCTCTGTTGTGGTGCGGCATGACGTGAGATAATGGGCCCAATCCTGGCATAGCTGTAGTAGCCACAATGTTGATAACAGCTGAAAAGTTGGCTGCATCAGGTGTATCACCTGCATAGCTGAGAGAGAGATGTTCTTCTGTGCCCAAGTCGTCATCCTTTTGTCAGGTCTTGGTGATGGTGCCGACCTCCTAGTGCCACTCCTTCCTCTCATGGTAGACCACAACCGATGTGAAGATGTGGAGGAAGAGCAGGTAGTCAACACCAGACCACGATGCCGGCCTTGGTGAAGTCCTTGTACTTCTCGGAGGACATGGTGCAACCTTCTGGACCCAATCATCCAGCATCCTTTTTTACTATGGGAGATGCATAGATCATTCAGAAAATGTTCTGGCCATGTCTACATGTTTCCTAACTTTGTCCCTGACAGATATTTGCACACTAATCGTAATCGATGATGGCATTTCCTGTCGCTTACATAACTTAATAAATTAAATAAGTCAGTAATATCTAACTGTCACAATATATAGATTAAGTAGCATTTTACTGGCAGGGAAGCATAGCCAGACTCCAGTCATGATGGATGTCATAATCCTCAATTGAATCAATGTATCGTAAAATGTGATGATATTGCACATTATCTGCACAAGAGGAAGCTTTACAGGTCTCTTCATGGAATGGAGGATTATTGGTTTACATAACTTTATTAATATTTACATTATCTTGGGTATTAACACAGAATGTCAATTTAAATACTATAATTATGTAATTAGATGATCTGTGACACCAGATTCCAGGTGTCATGGACGATTTAATCATTGTTTTATATAGTTAAATAATCAAACAATGAGTTCATGTAACATCATCCACTTCCCTAAGGTGGCTCCAAACCAGGCTCTTGAACGATGCTGTGGTGATTAATTTAAATATTTTAACTACAAAATTGATATTTTGATGGTCCATAATAATTGCTTCCCATGTCGTGTAATCCACAGATCATGGATTATCTAATGTACTATTTTAATAATCAAATAACAATATAATCAGATGATGTAATGGTCTGCCATACTTGACACAATTGACTCTCACTGATTCCTACATGATTGTGGGAAACTCCCAGGTTCATCCCTTATTTAATCGGAAAGCAGAGTCGTGAAATGTTTAAATGCTGAAATGTCATTGTGTATGTAGGGTTTTTAGAAGATCCTACATGTTTCATATTGGACGGCTGCCTCAACACAGATGGACTGCAATCCAATAATCCCTAAGTCTACTCTAACAAATGGATTATCACCATCCTGAAGGAAGTTAACAATGACAAACTCACCTTTTGATGAATATTTATGAGTCTTATTATCTTTGTTTCCATGGTATTAATTCTTAGGTGAGAGAGAATTCATAAACAGAAGAAATTGAATGTTCTGTGACAATTAGGTAATCTAGAATTTGGTGACCAGTAAAAGCTGTACGCAAACTTCCAGAGATTTGGCTATGACTTGGTTAGGGGAAACAAATGCTGTCATTGAAAGTCAGGGGATCGTTATCTTGGGAGACTCTAATGTCCCATGATAACACTTTCTCGAAGTTGCTCTCTGGTCCTGGGCTCATGTTACCATGATACAGAATGCAAGCAGGGATGCCAGGCAACATTTATGAACCAACAATCTGTCACATTATAGTGCACCGCTCACATGCTAAAAGGAGCATACCTAAACATGAACTAACCTTACAGCCCCACTGAGTTTCTCACAAAAACACAGCAGGGCTCTTTCTTTTGGGTTCTACATATTTACCAGTCTCTCAAGCTACAACATGCCGATAGTGTCATAAGCATGAAAATGAAAGCATCATAATGCCATTCAAGTGCAATGATGAGTACTTTAAACATGTTTTCTATGCTTCAATTTTCTAATTCCTAGAATGGATACAATACAATTAATCACCTCTACCATAACCTTTTCTGTTTTTTGAAAATAAAATAATCCCTCTTCATTCTCTTACCTTTAGAGCAGCTTGATCCCATGGATTCTCAGAGTGGTTTAGATTTGCATTAGGCTGATGATTAAGGATTTTGAGCAGTGTCTTCTGTTTCTTTCCTTCATTTCGGATTCCTCAATTGACTGTTATCTATTAAGTCCTGTACCCTGCTTTCTAATATGGTTATTTAGAGAGATTTATTGTTGGTGGTGTGTCATGTTATCAGCCTGACAGAGTTCATTAGATGAGATTCCCTGATCAGGAGATTATTCAGTTATTCTATTTTTAAAATCGTTGTTGACTGTGTCCTTCATGGGTCATTTCTGTTGCAACCTCTCAGAAACGGATGATGCAAAACAGTACAGTTTTCTAAAATCGTGTAAGCATTCGATTGTTAAAAATCTACTATTAAGTCATCAGTAACCACTGTATAAGGGAGTGTTCCCCATTCTCTGGGCACTGCTTCTGGATCCAATCTCCTGCTGTGTCAATCCCACAGAAGCCAAATGATGGATGACACCATCAGTACTTACACAATCAAATGAGTTAATAATTGGATAGTCCTCCATACTTAACTTTCATAAGATGGAACCCAACTCCAGCGATTGCCAAGGAAGTAGTACTTAGATAATTAAATAATGCCACGTGAATAACGCCCATGGAACAATGGCCCGACTCCAGTCAAGAAAAACATCATTTTCATCGATTTAAATAATGAATATATGATGAAAAAGGATTGAATGATGTCATGGTGGTGCATACTTACATCTCACATGGAGTAGTCAGACTGATCTCTTCCTGGAATAATGACGCATTTAGAAAATTAAATTGATAATTAATTAGTGGTCCTTTTATATTAACACTGATGAGATAGCACCAAAGACTTAAACCTATCGCTGATGTAATGGTCTATTTACATAGCTAAATGGTGAAGTAATGAGATGATATTACATCATCAACTACCAAAATCTGACTCGAAAAGGGACTTATGGTCCATAATATTACCTGCATTTTGAATACGTAATTTAAATGATGAATTATTACATAATTTCCTAGTTTAACAGTTAAAGAAGTAAGTGTAGTATTAGATGACGTGCCTGTCTGGTACAACGATCTCACCTAAGGAGGCTCAAAACTCCAGTGATCACTGAATACATAATGACAGATTTTCATAATTAAATGAATAAACCTTAAACAAGTGGATGGTGTTTTATGCGTGAATCCTAAATGACTGCTCAATAATGAAGAGACATTGAGTTCTTAATCATAGATTTGAATAAAAAAATGAATGAAGGGATAGTTTCTCATAATTTACCCCTAGAGAGATAACAAAATGATATCAACATAGATTTAAATAAAAGAATTAAGTAAGAAAGAAAGAAAGAAAGGAAGGAAGGAAGGAAGGGAGGAATGAAAAAAGAAAGAATTCACAAGATACAATTTAACACCAACAAGGTGGATCACAGACTCCACTCTTCCTGGAGTAGAAAAATACAGATTTGAATAATGAAATAATCAGATAGTTAGATCGTCTGTCACACTTGAGTGTGACACAATGTGTCGCCAAACTTCAGGGTTCTGAGATTACATAAAGAATTTAATAATTACATCTTTAAATAAGTAAGCAGTTGACCTTTTTTTGTATCATCAATTCCTGGGAAGACTTTACAGATATGAAAATGTATGCTGTCGTCATGCATTTTTAAAATGCCATCAGTTAATCTTGCCTGATGCATTCTGTTGGCCTGACATCATCACAAGCACCTGAATCTCTATTGTGGTGCAGCAGGATATGAGATAATGGGCCCAATCCTGGCAGAGCCGTAGTAGCCACAATGTTGATAACAGCTGAAAAGATGGCTGCAGCAGGGGCATCAATAGCATAGCTGAGAGAGAGATATTCTTCCGTGTACTGAGTCGTCATTCTTTTGCCAGGTCTCAGTGATGGTGCCGGCCTGCTAGTGCCACTCCTTCTTCTCATGGTAGAATACATCTGATGTGAAGATGTGGAGGAAGAACAGGTAGTCAACAGCCAGACCACCGTGCTGGCCATGGTGAAGTCCTTGTACTTCTCAGAGGGCAACGTGCAACCTTCAAGACTCAATCACCCAGCGTCCCTCCTTCTCTGGAAGATGCATAGATCATTCAGAAAATGCTCTGCCCATGTCTACATCTTTCCTAACATTGTCCCTGACAGATATTTGCACCCTAACTGTAAACGGTGATGTCATTGTCGGTCGTTTACATAATTTAAAGAATTTAATAAGTCACTAATAGCTAACTGTCACAATAAATAGGTGATAGCATTTTACTGGCAGGGAAGCATGGTCAGAATCCAGGCATGAAGGATGTCATCATCATCAATTGAAAAAATGAATCGTAAAATGTGATGATATTGCACATTATCTCCACTAGGGGAGCTTTACAGGTCTCTTCATGGAATGGAGGATTGTTGTTTACATTACTATACAAATATTTACATCATCTTGGGGATTAACACAGATTGTCAACTTAAATACATTAATTATGTAATTAGATGATCTGTGGCACCAGATTCCATTAGTCATGGACGATATAATCATTGCTTTAGGTAATTAAATAATCAAATAGTGAGTTCATGTAACATCATCCACTTCCCTGAGGTGGCTACAAACCAGGCTCATCAACGATGCTGTCATGATTAATTTAAATATTTTAACTACATAATTGACATTAAGATGGTCTATAATAATTGCCTCCCACATCACGTCACCAAAATCCACTGATCATGGATTATCTAATGTACTATTTTAAAATCAGGTCCAGGGCCCGGGCCAGGGCCAGGGCCAGGGCCAGGGCCAGGGCCAGGGCCAGGGCCATGGCCAGGGCCAGGGCCAAAATTAAATTGATAATAAATTAAATGATAATAAATTAAATTGATAATAAATTAGTAGGCATTTTATATTAACACTGACGAAATTGCACCAAATTCCTAAACTTATCGCTGATGTAAAGATCTCTTTATATAGCTAAATGATGAAGTAATGAGATGATGTTACATCAACTCCCAAAATCTGACTCCAAATTATACTTATGGTTCATAAAATTATTTGTATTTTAAATTCATTAATTAAGTGATGAATTATCATTTAATTTCCTAGCTTAACAGTTAAGGAAGGAAATGTAGTATTCGATGATGTGATGGTCTGGCACGATGGAATCCCCTAAGGAGTCAAAATCCTTTGATCCCTAAGGATCAAAACTCCAGTGATCATTGAATACATAATGACAGATTTTCTTAATTAAATGAATAAACTTTAAACCAGTGGATGGTGTTTTATGTGTGAAGCCTAAATGATTGCTCAATACTGAAGGGTCATTGAGTTCTTAATCATAGATATGAACAAAAATGAATGAATAAAGAGATCATTTCTCATAATTAATACCTACAGAGATAACAATTTGATGTCAACATTGATTTAAAGAAAGAAAAAGATATCAGAAGAGATAATATAATCTACATGGTATATCCACACTCCACTCTTCCTGTAGTAGAAAAAGAAAGATTTGTATAATGAAATAATCAGATAGTTAGATCTTCTGTCACACTTGAGTCACACAAGGTGGCACCATACTTCAGGGATCACAGATTATATAATGAATGAATTTAATAATTACATCTTTAAATATGTAAGTCGTTGACCTTATTTGTATCTTCAAATCCTGGGCAGACTTGACAGATATGGAAATGTATGCTGTCATCAAGGATTTTTCAAATGCCATGAGTTAATCGTCAGATAATCATACTGTCTTGCATGATGAATTCTGTTGACCTGACATCATCACCAGAACTTGAATCTCTGTTGTGGTGCTGCAGGATCTGAGATAATGGGCCCATTCCTGGCTTAGAAGTAGTAACCAAGATGTTGCTATCAGCTGAAAAGATGGCTGAAGCAGGGGCATAACCAGCATATCTGAGACAGGGATGTTCTTCCCTGTTCTGGGTCGTCATCTTTTTGACAGGTCTCGGTGATGGTGCTGACCTCCTAGTGCCACTACTTCTTCACATGTTAGAACACAACCGATGTGAAGATGTGGAGGAACAGCAGGTAGTCATCACACAGACCACCATGCCGGCCTTGGTGTAGTCCTTGTACTTCTAGAATGGCCCCGAGAAATCTTCTGGACGCAATCATCCAGCATCCTTTTTACTCTGGGAGATGCATAGATCATTCAGAAAATGCTCTGCCCATGTCTACATCTTTCCTAACCTTGTCCCAGACAGATATTTGCACACTAATCATAATCAGTGATGGCATTGACTGTCGCTTACATAATTTAAAGAGTTATTTTAGTCAGTAATAGCAAACTGTCACAATAAATAGGTGATATAGCATTTTACTGGCAGGGGAACATGGCCAGACTCCAGTCATGAAGGATGTCATCATCCTCAATTGAGTCAATGTATCAAAAAATGTGATGATATTTCACTTTATCTCCACAAGAGGAAGATTTACAGGTCTCTTCACAGAATGAAGGATGTTTGGTTTATATAACTTCATAAATATTTACATTATCTTGGGTATTAACAGAGACTGTCAATTTAAATACTTTAATTATGTAATTAGATGATCTGTGGCACCAGATTCCAGGTGTTATGGATGATATAATCATTGTTTTATGTAGATACATAATCAAACAATGAGTTCATGTAACATCATCCACTTCCCTAAGGGGATCCAAACCAGGCTCTTGAAAGATGCTGTCGTGATTAATTTAAATATTTTAACTACAAAATTGATATTTAGATGGTCCATAATAATTGCTTCCCACATCATGGAATCCACTCATCATGGATTATCTAATGACCTGTTTTAATAATCAAATAGCAACATAAACAGATGATAAAATTGTATGCCACAGTCGACACAATGACTCTCACCGACTCCTACATGATTGTGTGAAACGCGCAGGACCATCCCTTATTAATCGAAGAGCAGAGTCGTGAAATGTTTAAATGCTGAAATGTCTTAAATGCTGAAATGTCTTTGTGTATGCAGGGTTTTTAGAAGATCCTGCATATTTCATGTTGGACGGCTGCCTCAAAAGAGATGGGCTGCAACCCAAAAATCCCTAAGTCTACTTTAACAAATGAATTATCACTATCCAGAAGGAAATTAACAATGACAAATTCACCTTTTGATGAATAATTGTTAGTCTTATTATCTTTGTTTCCATAGTATTAATTCTTAGGAGAGAGAGAATTCATAAACAGAAGAAATTGAATGTTCTCTGTTAATTAGGTAATCTAGAATTTGGTGACCAGTAAAAGCTGTTGGCAAACTTCCAGAGATTTGGCTATGACTTGCTTAGTGGAATCAAATGCTGTCATTGAAAGATTTAGGACATAGTTATCTTGGGAGACTGTCATGTCCCATGATAACACTTTCTCGAAGCTGCTCTCTGGTACTTGGCCCATGATAACAGAATACAGAATGCAAGCAGGGTTGCCAGGCAACATTTAAGAACCAACATTCTGTCACATTCTAATGCCCCTCCCACAGGCTAAAAGGAGCATACCTAAAGATGAACTAACCTTACAGCCTCACTGATTTTCTCACAAAAACAAAGCAGGGCTCTTTCTTTTGGGTTCTACATATTTACCTGTCTCTCAAGCTTCAACATGCCTATAGTGACATAAGCATGAAAACGAAAGCATCATAGTGCCATTCAAGTACAATAATGAGTATTTTAAACTTTTTTTTTCTATGCTTCAATTTTCTAATTCATAGAATGGATACAATACAAATAATCGACTCTACCATAAACCTTTTCTCATTTTTGAAAATAAAATAATACCTCTTCATCTTCTGCTATTTAGAGGAGCTAGATCACATGTTTTCTCGCCATTGTTTAGATTTGAATTGGTCCAGAACAGCCATGGTCAGGGCCAGGGCCAGGGCCAGGGCCAGGTCTAAAATTAAATTGATAATAAATTAGTAGGCAATTTATATTAACACTGATGAAATGGCACCAAAGACCTAAGAACATCACTGATGTAATGATCTCTTTATATATCTAAATGATGAAGTAATGTGATGATGTTAAATCAACTCCCAAAATCTGACTCCAAAAGGGAATTATGGTCCATAAAATTACCTGTAATTTAAATTCATGAATTAAGTGATGAATTATCATTTAATATCCTAGTTTAACAGTCAAGGACTTAAGTGTAGTATTCGATGATGTAAGTGTCTGGCACGATGTACTTCCCTAAGGAGGCTCAAAACTCCAGTGATCACTGAATACATAATGACAGATTTTCATAATTAAATGAATAAACTTTAAACCAGTGAATGGTGATTTATGCGTTAAGCCTAAATGATTGCCTAATACTGAAGGGTCATTGTATTCTTAATCATAGATATGAAAAAAATGAATGAATAAAGAGATAGTTTCTCATAATAAACCCCTAAAGAGATAACAAAATGATATCAACATTGATTTAATTAATTGAAGGAAGAAAGAAAGAAAGAAAGAATTCACAAGATACAATTTAACACCCACAAGGTGCATCCAGACTCCACTCTTCCTGGAGGAGTAAAAGACAGATTTGTATAATGAAATAATCAGATAGTTAGAATGTCTGTCACACTTGAGTCACACAAGGTGGCGCCAAACTTCAGTGATCATAGATTATATAATGAAAGAATTTAATAATTACATCTTTAAATATGTAAGTCCTTGAAATTTTTTTGTATCTTCAAATCCTGGGCAGACTTGACATATATGGAAATGTATGGTGTCATCAAGGATTTTTAAAATGCCATAAGTTAATCGTCAGATAATCATACTGTCTTGCATGATATATTCTGTTGGCCTTACATCATCACCAGCAGCTGAATCTGTTTTGGTGCTGCAGGATCTGAGATAATGGGCCCATTCCTGTCTTAGAGGAAGTAACCAAGTTGTTGCTATCAGCTGAAAAGAAGGCTGCAGCAGGGGCATAACCAGCATATCTGAGGGAGAGATGTTCTTCTGTGTTCTGGGTCATCATTATTTGACAGGTCTAGGAGATGGTGCCGACCTCCTAGTGCCACTACTTCTTCTCATGGTAGATCACACCCGAAGTGAAGATGTGGAGGAACAGCAGGTAGTCCACACCCAGGCCACCATGATGGCCTTGGTGAAGTCCTTGTACTTCTCGAATATCCCCGAGCAATCTTCGGGTCTCAATCATCCAGCATCCTTTTTACTCTGGGAGATGCATAGATCATTCAGAAAATGCTCTGCCCATGTCTACATCTTTGCTAACCTTGTCCCTGACAGATATTTGCACACTCATCGTAATCTGTGATGGCATTGTCTATCGCTTACATAATTTAAAGAATTAAATAAGTCAGTAATAGCAAACTGTCACAATAAATAGGTGATGTAGCATTTCACTGGCAGGGAAGCATGGCCAGACTCCAGTCATGAAGGATGTCATCATCCTCAATGGAATCAATGTATCATAAAATGTGATGATATTGCACATTACCTCCACAAGAGGAAGCTTTACACGTGTCTTCATGGAATGGAGGATTTTTGGTTTATATTACTTTAAAAATATTTACATTATCTTGGGTATTAACACAGACTATCAATTTAAAATCTTTAATTACATAATTAGATGATCTGTGGCACCAGATTCCAGTTGTCATGGATGATATAATCATTGTTTTATATAGATACATAATCAAAAAATGAGTTCATGTAACATCATCCACTTCCCTAACGGGCTGCAAACCAGGCTCTTGAAGGATGCTGTCGTGATTAATTTAAATATTTTAACTACAAAATTGATATTTAGATGGTCCATAATAATTGCTTCCCACATCATGGAATCCACTGATCATGAATTATCTAATGTCCTATTTTAATAATCAAATAACAACATAATCAGATGATAAAATGGTATGCCATACTCGACATAATTGACTCTCACCCACTCCTACATGATTGTCAGAAAGGCCCAGGATCATCCTTTATGTAATCGGAGAGCAGAGTCGTGAAATATTGAAATGCTGAAATGTCTTTGTGTATGCAGGGTTTTTAGAAGATCCTGCATATTTCATGTTGAACGGCTGCCTGAAAACAGGTGGACTGCAATCCAATAATCCCTAAGTCTACTTTAACAAATGGATTATCACTATCCTGAAGGAAATTAGCAATAACAAATTCACCTTTTGATGAATAATTGTGAGTCTTATTATCTTTGTTTCCATAGTATTAATTCTTAGGAGAGAGAGAATTCATAAACAGAAGAAATTGAATGTTCTCTGATAATTAGGTAATCTAGAATTTGGTGACCAGTAAAAGCTGTTGGCAAACTTCCAGAGATTTAGCTATGACTTGCTTAGGGAAATCAAATGCTGTCATTGAAAGTTTAAGGAGATAGTTATCGTGGGAGACTGTTATGTCCCATGATAACACTTTCTCGAAGCTGATCTCTGGTACTTGGCCCATGATAACAGAATACGGAATGCAAGCAGGGTTGCAAGGCAACATTTAAGAACCAACATTCTGTCACATTCTAGTGCCCCTCCCATATACTAAAAGGAGCATACCTAAAGATGAATTAACCTTACAGCCTCACTCATTTTCTCACAAAAAAAGCAGGGCTTTTTCTTTTGGGTTCTACATATTTACCTGTCTCTCAAGCTTCAACATGCCTATAGTGACATAAGCATGAAAACGAAAGCATCATAATGCCATTTAAGTACAATAATGAGTATTTTACCTTTTTTTTCTATGCTTCAATTTTCTAATTCCTAGAATGGATACAATACAAATGATCGACTCTACCATAATCCTTTTCTCATTTTTGAAAATAAAATAATACCTATTCATCTTCTGCTCTTTCGAGGAGCTAGATCACATGTTTACTCGCCATTGTTTAGATTAGAGTTGGTCCAGAAATGCCAGAGCCAGGGCCAGGGCCAAGGGCCAGGGCCAAGGGCCAGGGCCAAGGGCCAGGGCCAAGGGCAGGGCCAGTGCCAGGGCCAGGGCCAGCAACATGAAATGATTTTTCAGGCTGTTGCTTGTAATCACATGAACAAAGGATGTGTGTATTTGTGTGTGTGTATATGTGTGTGTGTGTGAGTGTGTGTTCGTTTGGATCAGAAGACAACCTTGGGACCTATTCTCTCCACCAGGAAACTTACAAATTTAACCTAGTTCCCCTAGACTTGACATGGAATTTGGATTTATCCCTATTACTCTTCCTAACCCAGCGTGATGGTTCCTTGATATTTTGTTTAGTTTATTTTTTAATAAAACTTTACTACAAACATTTGTTTTCATAATGTGGATTGTGTCTGTATGAATGTGTAAAATTCATGTGCCTGCCTGCAGAAGGCAGAAAAAAGGCACTACATAATTGAAGCAAGATTTAAAGGTTGTAAAAGCCACTAGCCATGAATTCTGATAAATGAACTCAGGACTATGGGAAGAGAGCAAAGCATCCTTAGCTTTGACCTAGTTCTACTTCCCCAGATTTAAATTTGCAATTAAAAGTTCTTCTATTTCTTGAGTAGTTTAATTGAATGTGTTCTTTTTGATCAAGCACATGCCTGTGCACATGTGCTACCCCACAAACTTTAGCAATACATACATAATTTTCAGGAGCTGTTTCTAGCTTCTTAAATTTTAGGTCCCTTGAATTGACCTCAAGTGGGAAATGGCTTTCAATGCAAGTGACATTTCCCTTTGATTTACCTCAATTGATCTTAATTTTAATATTTTTTTTTAGTTTAAAATACAAAGTACATGGTTTCATCATTTCATCTTCACATACTTGTGATTCTATGCTTTTCTTGTTTTCTTCCCACACTGCACTACAGTTTGACCCTCACCATCTGAAGCTGATTCTTTTCTTCTCCTAATTAGTTCTAAAATTTATTTACTAGTCATTGCATGTGACCCGGTTTAGCCATTTAGTATCTACCAAAATAGACTTCAAACAAAAGTCAATCAAATGAATTTCTGAAGAACAATCCATACTCAAAGGACAACTCCACAAATATGATATTTAATAATTAATATTTGTGTCCCAAGCACATGATTAGAAATTATACACAAAGGAGTAGACAGGAAGACATTATTAAATGAGTGTTAAATTAACAAAATATAAACAAACAAAAATAAAAGTATTTAATGGAAAACATATGTGGGAACCTTGACCCTGCTGGCCACACAGCTGGTGGAAAGCCCTTGCCCAGAGAATGTCCTACATCCCCTACAACACCCCACAACTTCCTGGATTTGCTCTGAGCATCCAGGAACCATGTATCAATGAAGATCCACCTTGAGCCTGTGCTCACCTTATCTTTGAGATCCATTGCTTTACCTCCACCAGAGTTGAGTGTGGAACCAGGCCTGGGTGTCCGCCCCCCCAATTCTTCCCTGAGTTAATTCTGCACCTCCCCCATATCATTGGCCTGAGTGGTTCAGTCCTGGAATTCTGGTACATGTGCCACTGAGAAACTTCCTTCCCCTCAACCATGGTCCTTCTGGGTCACTGATGACAATGAGCCTTGGTCCAATAAACTGTCCTTCTCCTTGGAACTTCATGGGTTAGCTCTGAGCATACTGGATGCTCCTATCCACCCAGGATTATCTTGACACTGCTCTCATCCTATGTTTAGTCCCCTATGCCTACAATCTGCCTTAGGTTCCTCTCTGAGCATATTGAATCCAGCAATCCAAGCAGGACCACCTTAAGATTACATTCACCTGATTTTGGGCCCTATCGCTTGCAATGTTCCTCTGGTGAGTCTGGGAGCAGGTCTAGTTGAATCCCCCATATTCTTCCCTGTGAAATACTGGGATAGCTCTGCATTTCACACCCGCTATAAACTTGACCTGAGTGTTTTAGTCCTGGTATTCAGATTCCATTAGCCACCCACAGAATGCCTTCCCCCTATCCTTGGCCCTCCTGGGGACACTGCTCAAGATAAGTGTTTAGCCCAAATGGTCCCAATATTAAGTCCATCTCCTTAGAACTTCCTGGGTGTGGTCTGAACACAATGGAATTGCCTACCCATGCAGGACCACATTGAGCCTATACTCACCTGACCTTTGATCCCCATCATTTGCACTCTCCCTGAATGCTGGAGACCATCCTGAGTCTGCCTACTCCATATCATTAGCTCTTTTGTGGCCTCTGGTTGAGAGAAATCCAGGAGAGCTCATGTTATCCAGAGTTACAGATATGAAACTGTTTACCCAGATATACCCACCAAGACAGGAGGACAGAGAAAAAGAAAGACTCCAAGTGCACCCACTGGAAGAAGAAATGGTGGATGGCAATATAAAAAGTAGATTCAACAATACAAAGACCAGTATGTTACCACTAGAACCTAAGGTCTCTACACAAACTAGACATGGAAACAACTAAATAGATGAAGCAGAAGGTAACAAACTAGAAAACAACTTCATAAAACTGATAGAGGACGTCAAGGAGGATATGAGAAAATTCACTACAACAATGGAAGAAAAAAGAAAAAATAATTGAAAGAAATACAGGAAAACAACAAGAAAAATGCAAGAAGTGAACAAATATCTTAAAGAAAATAAGAAAGCCAAGAAAAAAACAATCAAACAGATGAAGGAAACCATTCAAACAGTTCAAAACCTGAAAAGTGAAATAGGGACAATAAACACAAACACACACACACACACTGGCACACACACACTGAGATAATATTGGAGACTGGAAAATTGGTTAAACTGTAAAAACTACAAATGCAAGCATAACCAACAGAATACAGCAGATCAAAGAGGGAATCTCAGGAATTGAAGATAATCTAGAAGAAATCAATTCACCGAGGAAAGAAAATTTAAATCCAACAAATCCTTAGCACAAAATATATAGGAAATATGGGACACAGTAAAAAGACCAAATCTAATAATAGACATACAAGAACGTGAAGAAGCACAGATCAAAGGGGAAGAAAGCATATTCAACAAATTCCTTGAAGTAATCATTTCTAGTCAGAAGTACGTGCCAATGAAAGTACTAGAAGCATACTAAACACAAATAGACTTAAATATTAAAAGTCGCCAAGGCACTTAATTATCAAAACAACTATCATACATAATGACAAGAGAACATTAAGAGCAAAACAATAAGACCTAGTAACATATAGAGGCAGACCTAGCAAAATTGCAACTGAATTCTCCATGGAATCTCACAAGGCCAGATGGTCCTGGATAGATTATGAACAAATAATAAGAGTCCTCAGATGCCAGCCCAGGCTAAAATAATGTGCAAAACTCTCAATCACTATAGACAGCAAAAACAAGATATTTAATGTCAAAGCGAGATTTCCTAACCATATTTCCATAAATCCAGTCCTACAGAAAATTCTGGAAAGAAATTCTATCCAAGCAAGCTAACTACAATAATGAAGACGTAGGCAAAGTTAATATCAGTTTACAAGAACCAAAAAGAAAAAGTGGGCAAGTATACTCACAATACCACCACCAACAACAATGAAACAAACAAGAATTAACAATCTATGGTCTTTAATTTCCCAAAATATTAATGGTCTTATTGCCTATAAAAACACACAGGCTAACCGAGTGTATAAGACAAATTCCTTCCTTCCAGTGCATACAAGAAATGCATCTAAGTTTCAAAGACAGACATTACCTCAGTGTAAAAGGTTTGCAAAATATCTTCCAATCAAAGGAACTCAAAAAGGAAGCAGGTGTAGGTATCTAAATATTAAAACGTTTAATTTCAAACCAATTTCACTCAATAGATGTAGAAGGTCATTTAATAATCAGCATGGGAGAAATCCATCAATATAAAGTCTCAATTCTGAACATCTCTGATCCAAATTAAAAGGTACCCATATTCTTAAGAGAAACACTAGTAAAACTCAAAGCTCACACAAAACCTTACCCATAGTGGGAGATTTCACCTCCCCATTCTGAACACTAATCAGGATTACCAAACTTAAGTTTAACAAACAAACACAGAAACTAACAAAAGTTTTGCCCCACTTGGTTTTAGTAGTCATTTATAGAACAACCAATCCAAACACAGAAGAATATAACTTCTCCTCAGCTACACATGGAACCTTCTGTAAAACAGACTACATACAAGGCAACATAACAAACCTCAACAGATAAAAAATAAAATAAAATTGAATAGCCCCCTATATCTTATCAGATCACCATTACTTTGAGTTGGAATTCTTCAAGAATACAAACTGCAGACACGCTACAAATTCATAGAAATTGAATAATGAGTAAATTACCATTCCCTGGTCCAGGAAGAAATAATGAAATAAAGAAAAGTTTTGTAGAATTCAATGAAAATGAAGACAGAACATTCCTGAACTTATGGGACACTTTTAAAGCAGTTATACAAGGAAAGTTCATTGCAATCAGTGCTCATGTGAAGTAAACAGATGATAGTCAAATTATATAATTAAGAGCGCAACTGAAAGACATAGACTAAAAAGAAACAAACTTACCCTGGAGGAGTACCTGCCAGTGAATAATCAATTTGAGGGCTGTAATCAATAAAGTGGGAACATGGAAACCAAAGAAAAAATGAATAGAACAAAAAGTTGTTTCTTTGAAAAATAAACAAGATAGACAAACCTTAGGGGCAAACAAATCAAGAAGCAGAGAGAGAACATGCAAACCAGCAAAATCTGAATTGAAAATGGGGATATACGAACAAACACTGAGGAAACCCAGAGACATTTCAGTTCATACTTTGAAAATATGTACTATACTAAAGTAAAAAATCTAAGGGAAATGGACAGATTTCTGGATTGTTATCACTTATCAAATTGAAAACATGGATAAATAAGCAATTTAAATAGATTTAGATCACATACTGAAATAGAAATAGTCATGAAACTCCACCCAAGCCCCCCCCCCCAAAAAAAAAACAAAAACAAACCCATAGACACAAGGTCAAAGGACTTCAGTGCAGAATTCTACAAATATTTCATAGAAGTGCTAATACCCAAACTCCTCAAATTGTCTCACACAATAGAAGCAAAAGGTTCATTACCATTTTTTAATTAGTTTACAATTACCTTGATATGCAAGCCTCACAAAGACACAACTAAGAAACAGAATTACAGGCAGATATCCCTCATGAACAATGATGCAAAAGTATTCAATAAAATACTGGAAAATCGATTACATGAACACATCAAATAAGTCCTCTACCATGACCAAGTAGGCTTCATGTCACAGATGCAGGGATGGTTCAACGTATGAAATTCTATCAATTTGATCCATCATATACATAAACTAAAGCAGAAAAATCACATTATCATCTCACTAAATGCTGAAAATGCCAGTGTCAAAATCAAACACCCTTTTATGATAAAGTCCTTGGAAAGAACAGGGATAACAGAAACCTACCTAAACATAATAAAAGCAATATACAGTAAAGCAAGATAGAACATTAACCTATGTGTAGAGAAACTTAAGACAATTCCTCTAAAATAAGGAACAAGACATCTGTTCATTCTCTCCATAAATCTTCAATATTGTGCTTGAAGTTCTAGCTACAGAAAGAAAACAAGAAAAAGAGATCAAAGGAACACAAATTGGAAAGTAATAAGTCAATTTTTTACTATTAGCAGATGATATGATACTTTACATAAGTGACCCAAAAAACTCTACCAATGAACTCCTACAGATGATAAATACCTTTCAAACAGTGACATTACACAAGACTAATAAAAACAAAAAAAATTAGTAGCCTTACTATATACAGAAGATAAAAGTGATGAGAGTCACCATACTTTACAATAGGAAAAACAACAAATAACATCTTGGGGTAACTATAACCAAACTAGTAGAAGGCCTATATTGCATGGTCTTGTGTCTATAAAGAAGGAAATTAAAGAAGATACTAGAAAATGGAAAGATCACCCATGATCTTGAATTGGTAAGATAAATATAGTAAAAACTCCAATTTTGCCAAAAGCAATCTACAGATTCAAAGCATTCCCAGTAAAAATCCTAGCACATTTATTTCTTCACTGACGTTGAAAAAACAATACTCAACAGTATATGGAACAACAAAAGAGTCACAATAGTGAAAACAATGCTGTATAATAAAGGAACTTCAGAAAGCATCACATTCTCCGACTTCAATCCCTAAGCTCTATTATAGAGCTAAAGTACCAAAAAAAGCACTTGATATTGTCACACATATAGAAAGGTAGACCAATGGAACTGAAAATCCTGATATTAACCAACACACCTACAAATTCCTGAGTTTTGATGAAACAGGAAAAATAATACAATGGAAGGAGGCAATCATTTTCAACAAATTGTTCTGGCAAAACAGGATGATGATATGTAGAAGACTACAAAGAGATCCATGTGAATCGCTATACACAAAACTTAGAACACATGGATCAAAGACCTAAACATTAGTCCAGCTGCCCTAAAAACCTCTTGGAAGAGAAAGTTTGAGGTACTCTTGAAGGACTTTTTACAGGACAGTGTCGCCTCTACTTTGACCAGCAAAGCAAACACAACGTTCAGACTCTTCTTTAAGCAGTTTATTCAGGAACCTTGTACAATCTTCTGACCCCTGGGGCAGCCCAGCCCACAGCTTAAAAGCCCTTGGGCAGTCAACCCCAGAACACCATGCGGTGAAAAACAAAAACAGACAGGTACATATACACAGAAGCAAGCCAGATTCTCAGCTTTTAGCCAAATATGGAATTGTTTAATACAGAGAGTACTCACCATTGGGAAGGTGGAGGGCAGGAACCAGTGCAATCTTTAAGGCACAGCACTTCGCAGCTCTCTACAGGAGAGTTATTACTAGTCATAATACCAAACAGTGGAATCAATAATTAATAAATGGAACCTACTGAACCTGAGAGTCATATGTAAGGCAAAGGAACAGTAGACAATGTATTGTAAAGAGGCTTTATGTCCCCATAAGTCCAAAAGTCTTAATGACTATATACGCATATGTTGGGACATAGATGGTCATCACATTATGGGCCAGGTTATAGTTTCAGTCGTGAAAAGAGGGGAGATCAATGGAGCAATGGAGTAGCCAGACCAAAGAGTTGCTTTGGATGTGGACAGCCAGGACATTTCAAAAGGAACTGCCCCCCGGGTGTGGCAATGCAATTGAGCCCTAGGCTAAGGCTTTGCCCACGTTGCTGTAAGGGTCATCATTGGAGCAAGGAATGTAGGACAAAGACAGATGCTCTTGGTAATCCTTTACCAGCTCAGGGAAACTGGAAGCGGGGGCCAGCCTCGGGCCCCTCAAGCCCAGGTGTATGGGGTAATGGATACACCTGTAACCCACCCTATACAGATGATCAGATGATCCCTCAGAGAAACCCCTTTATGTCCAGGACCTAATCTGAGGTACCCCAGAAAGCGCAGGATTGGACTTCTGTTCTGCTACCGGTGCAATATTAACACCACAAATGGACACTCAAGCCTTGAGAACAGGAGTCTTTGGGCCACTTCCCCCAGGAACAATAGGGCTATTGTTAGGACGCAGTAGTGCCTTGTTGAAAGGAATTAGAGTTATTCCAGGAGTAGTAGATTCAGACTTTCAAGGAGAAATAAAAATCATGTTTAGGGCAGAAATGGGGGTATTAATGATACCACAGGGTGCTCGGATAGTGCAATTGGTTCTTCTCCCTATGTTCGAAACCAACAATCCCTTTTTAAAGGACATTAGGGGATCTGCTGGTTTTGGGTCCACAGGCCCCATGGGTGCCTTTTGGGTTTCAACTCTTGAATAGCGCCCCATGCTCACCCTTACCATACAAGGTAGACGATTTTCTGGACTTGGGGACACAGGGGGGGGACTCCTCAGTAATAGCAAAAAAACATTGGCCACAAGCATGGCCTTTTCAGCCAGCCTCCACTCATTTACAATGAGTGGGAACTGCTGTACTCCAGAATGTAGTACTCAGGTTCTTAAATGGTCAGATGATGAAGGACATACAGGAATTTTTCAGCCTTTTGTGTTAAGTCATATACCTGCTAATCTTTGGTGGAGAGATGTGCTTCAGGCCACAGGAGCAGTCCTTACTACTGAGCCTGTTAAAAATATGATGGCTGACCAAGGTTATGTACAAGGAAAAAGACTGGGTAAATTCCTACAAGGTGACCCTCAGTCTGTTGCATCCAAAAATTTAATTTTCAAAAGAGCCGGAGATCCCTCTGGGCTGGGAAATTTTCCCTAGGGGATATTGCTATGCAGCCTGGTCCCATTTCTGTTATCTGGAAAACTGATAACCCACTGTGGGTGGAGCAATGGCCCTTATCTATTGAGAAGTTACAGGCTGCACATCAACTTGTAAAGGAACAATTAGAGGCAGGACATATTATTCATTCCACTTCCCCATGGAATACCCCAATCTTTGTTATAAAGAAAAATTCTGGAAAATGAAGACTCCTACAAGATAACCTAGCTGTTAATGATTGTATGTAAATTATGGGAGCAACACAACCTGGCTTGCCTTCCCCTGTGGGTATTCCTCAAGGCTATCATTTATTAGTTATCGACCTAAAAGATTGCTTTTTTTTTAGCATTCCTTTGCATCCTCAGGATAGTGAGTGATTTGCATTTAGCATTCCTTCTATTAACTTTAAAGAGCCCTATAAAAGATATCAATGGGTGGTCTTGCCTCAAGGAATGGCCAATAGTCCCACTATTTGTCAAATTTATGTATCATTGGCCATTGCCCCCATTAGAGAGAAATTTCAATCCCTATATATTATACATATGATATTCTTTTAGCCGTCCTGGATTCTAAGGAAATGAATGAGGCTTTTGGGAATTGCAACATAATCTTCAATTAGCAGGTTTAAGATTAGCCCCAGAAAAGGGGCAACAAGAATTTCCCTATCAATACCTGGGTCATCATTTGTTATTTTCTGGTATCCGTCCTCAAAAGATTACTTTAAGGCTGGATAATCTGACCACCCTTAATGATTTTCAAAAATTACTGGGAGACATAAATTGGGTTCGATCTAGTTTGGCCCTAACCACTGGGCAGCTTAGACCATTATTTGATATTTTACAAGGAGAGTCTGATCCCACTTCTTCGCGCACCTTAACGCCTGCTGTGGGAGAATGTATACAGCTTATGCAAAAATGTCTCTAATCTGCACATTTAAATTATATTGACTATTCTCATAACTTGATGTAATTAGTCTTTGCTCCAGCGTATTCACCTACTGCGGTATTTTGGCAAACTGGTCCTATATTATGGGTGCATGAACTGAAAGACCCCCACTATGCTTATTGCCTGTTTAAATTGCTCTTGCTAATTTGCCAAGGGCAAGTTATGAAAAAGTACAGGAAGGAACCAGGTGCTGCTCTCATCCAATGCCAACCAGATATCTGTGGTCTGCAGCTTGGACCAAAGCAAGGTCAGCAGGACAGTGTCCAGTATGCTGAGATAGTCATAACTGAATTCTTTGTATTCTTTGTGCCCAACCCGAATAACCAACTGTCCTTGGTTAACTACAACGGCTACATTTAGATGAAACAATGAAATCCCTGTAACCATGCTTCTGCTTCTGTAAGCCTGCTTCTTGCCACCCCAACCCTATATATACTGCCTGAGTTTTAACCTCATCACGCTCAGTCCCCCGAAAGACTGAAGCATCCACAGGTACCTGTGTAAACAATAAACAACCTCTTGTACTTGCATCCAGTGGTCTGGTCTCGTCTCTTGGGGGCAAGGGCCTTCCCCCTGACAGGCTCCAATCTCTTGGGGTCTCTGGGGGTCTTTCATTGGAGGTTCCCCCGAGATTGGAGATCCTTCCCCCTAGAGACTGACACTGACACCCACTGGGAGGTAAGCTGGCCAGTGCTTAATTTCTGTTCTTTGTGGTCTTGTTGCTTGCTGTGCAGCGATCGGTAATCGGCTAGACTAGTAGAGTCTGTAGGCGGCTTGAGAAGGAGCTGACGAGCTCGGAATTCTACCCGCCACCCTGGGAGACATCTCAGGTATCTGGGGCGCCCGATTTTTTGGGGCCCACAACGAGTCCCAGGGATTCGTGGTTTTGGGGGGGGCAGGGGGCTTAAGACCCTCTGTGCCTCTAACTCAGTATCTGGTTTCTGTTTTACGGCTGAAAACACGCAGCATGTCTTTGTGCCGGCTGTCTATGTGTTTTGTCTGTTCTGTTTATCTGTCTGATTCTTTATTTCAAAGAAAATATGAAACAATCTTTAACCACCCCCTTAAGTTTATTTTAGATCTTTGATGAGGTACAGAGCCAAGCTCACAATCAGTTGGTTAAAGGAAAAAAAAAAAAAAACTGTGTAGGACTGACTCCGAGATCAAAGGGACCCAGCCACCGATGAACCATGGAGAGAAAAATTCATCTCCATCAGGTAAAGTCTCACATTCCTTTTTGCATGTACCGGACTGTTCATATCCATTACTGGGTCGAGATCTACTGACTAAATTAAAAGCCCAGATCCATTTTGAAGACCAGGAGCTAAAGTCTCTGGCCCACAAGGGGCTCCACTTCAAATATTGACTTTACAATTGGAAAATGAATATAGACTTTTTGAAAAGCCTCCTGAACAGCAGGAAGGAATGGACTTATGGTTAAAACAACACACCCTGGCCTGGGCAGAAACAGGGGGCATGGGCTGGCCATACAACAGCCATCCCTAATAATAACCCTGAACCCAGCCACCTTGTTATCACTGCTGGAGGAACCAGCCTCCCATGACTGTCAGCAGATCCTTGCAGAGATGCATGGAATGTGGCCTGATCTGACCGATCAGCCCTTAAAAGATGCAGACTACACCTGGTTCACAGACGGCAGCAGCTACTTGCTAAATGGTGAGAGATGGGCAGGGGCTGCAGTGACAATGCCTCAGAGGTCATATGGGCCACTGCACTACCGGGAGGCACCTCTACTCAGCGAGCTGAACTCTTTGCTCTGACTCAGGCTCTCCAGATGGCAGCAGGTAAGAAGCTTAATGTGTACACTGATAGCCGGTATGCCTTTGCCACTGCCCATGTCCATGGAGAAATTTATCGGAGAAGGGGCCTTTTACATCAGAAGGCAAAGAAATCAAAAATAAAAGTAAAATCTTGACATTATTAAAGGCCCTGTTCCTTCCTAAAAATTTGAGCATAATGCATTGCCCTGGACATCAAAAGGGGAAAGCCTGGAGGCAAAAGGAAATCGCCTGGCTGATGAAGCAGCCAAACAAGCAGCCTTAAGCCCCCAACTATTGACTATAAGCATATTGACTGAAAAGGAAACAGCTAAGACTCCAGATTGGGAATATGATGAAACGGATTTGGACATTGTTCAGAAATTAGGTGCAAATTATGACCCCAATGCTGGGTCTACCAAGGAAAGACTATACTGCCTATAAAAATGGCAAAAATGTTAATAGACCACCTCCATAAACAGACTCATCTAAGTGCCAAAAAGATGAAAACTTTGCTAGATAGACAAGAAATTGGAACTTACCTTCCCAATCGGAATTTATTACTGGAACAAGTAACTGCTAACTGTCTGGCCTGTGCCCAGATAAACGAAGGAAAAACCAAACTGAATTCTGGTACCTGGCTTTGTAGCCATAGGCCTGATGTCCATTGAAAAATAGACTTTACTGTAGTCAAACCTGGAATATATGGTTATAAATATTTACTGGTTTTTATAGACACTTTTCAGGATGGATGGAAGCGTTTCCTACCAAACATGAGACTGCAAAAATGGTCACCAAGAAACTATTGAAAAAAATCTTTCCCAGATATGGGATGCCACAGGTAATAGGATCAGACAATGGGCTTGCCTTCATCTCCCAGGTAAGTCAGTTGGTGGCCAGATTGCTGGGGATAAATTGGATACAACATTGTGCTTACAGACCCCAGAGTTCAGGACAGGTAGAAAAAATAAATAAAACCATTAAGGAGGCTTTATCCAAATTAATGCTTGAAACTGGCTTTAAGGACTGGGTACAACTCCTACCTCTGGCCCTCTATTGGGCCAGAAACACTCCAGGCCCTCATGGCCTAACTCCCTTTGAAATCCTATATGACAGTCCACCGCCAGCTGTATCATTCTTTGATGCTGACATTTCTGATTTTGCAAACACCCCTTCCATACAGGTGCATCTATGAGCCTTACAGATAGTCCAAGAAGAGGTCTGGAAACCTCTGGCGGCCGCATCCCGGGAGGAACAAAGAACCCCTTGTCAGCCCCACTCTTTCCAGATTGGCGATTCCGTCTGGGTTCAGAGACATCAGACTAAGAACTTACAGCCCCGCTGGAAGGGCCCCTACACTGTGCTCCTGACAACTCCCACCGCCCGGAAAGTAGACAGAATTGCTGCCCGGATGCATTTTAAATAGACTGGTACTGTTCAAACACACACACACACACACACACACACACACACACACACACACACACTTGTCAGTTGTTCAGGCCCTAGTTTTGACCCAGCAGTACCAGCAATTAAAACAAATGAAAACCATGAATAAAGGGTTTTATACATTTTATAGAAAAAGGGGAGAATAAAAGACCCCCACTATGCTTACTGCCTGTTTAAATTGCTCTTGCTAATTTGCCAAGGGCAAATTATGAAAAAAGTACAGGAAGGAACCAGGTGCTGCTCTCATCCAATGCCAACCAGATATCTGTGGTCTGCAGCTTGGACCAAAGCAAGGTCAGCAGGACAGTGTCCAGTATGCTGAGATAGTCATAACTGAATTCTTTGTATTCTTTGTGCCCAACCCGAATAACCAACTGTCCTTGGTTAACTACAACGGCTACATTTAGATGAAACAATGAAATCCCTGTAACCATGCTTCTGCTTCTGTAAGCCTGCTTCTTGCCACCCCAACCCTATATAAACTGCCTGAGTTTTAACCTCATCACGCTCAGTCCCCCGAAAGACTGAAGCATCCACAGGTACCTGTGTAAACAATAAACAACCTCTTGTACTTGCATCCAGTGGTCTGGTCTCGTCTCTTGGGGGCAAGGGCCTTCCCCCTGACAGGCTCCAAAGTCTTGGGGTCTCTGGGGGTCTTTCAGAACATGCATCCCCAAGAAAGACAGTTAGATCTTATCCTCAGGCAATGCTTTCTATTATTCAAAAGGCATACAAAATGAGTATTCAAGTTTTTGGCAAGATGCCAGATGTAATTGTTACTCCCTATACTCAACAACAGATACAATGGCTTCAACAGTTTAAAGAGGAGTGGGCACATTTCTTGTGTTCCACACCCTGCAGCTTTGATAGTCATTTTCCTTCCAGTAAGTTAGCTCATTGTTTTAAAAATCACCCTGTGTGTTACCCCAAGGTTATTTCCCAAAATCCTCTGAAGGGGGCCCGTAATGTATTTACAGATGGCTCTTCAAATGGTTGTGCAGTAGTTGTTTCTTTTCCCATTATCAAATTCTCTATACTTAAAGTGAAGTCTGCACAATTCGCGGAACTAGCTGCAATACAATTAGCCCTTCAACATTTTTCTGATGAGCCATTTAACTTATACACGGATAGTAAATATGTGTTTCATATATTGGCTCCCTTAGAAACTGCTGCTTATATAGCTCCAGTGTCTCATGTACAAGAACATTTACTAGCCATACAAAGCCTACTATGGAGGCTCTCTCATCCAATTTTTGTAGGATATCTCCGAGCGCATTATGATTTGCCTAGCCCTTTAAGTGAAGATAATGCCATTGTTGATTTTAATACTAAAAGAGGTAGTACCATCATAATGATGAGAGAATCTGGTTATGAAGCAGCCTGCAAAGCTCATACAACCTTCCACCTTAATACAGGGTCACTTAAATTCCATTTTAAAATTACTAGAGACCAAGCTATTGATATAGTTAAGAATTGGCCTCTATGTGCAGAGTTCTTACCTGTTCCACACCTTGGAGTTAACCCCCGTGGTGTCACACCTAATGATATCTATCAGATGGATGTTACTCATGTTTCTTCCTTTGGTTGACTACAATTTGTTCATGTATCTGTGAATACCCATTCTCATCTCATATTTGCCTGTGTTCAAACTGGAGAAAGGCTTAAGGATGTTAAGAGACATTGTTTACAAGCCTATGCTTATATGGGAATGCCCAGACAATTAAAACGTGATAATGGCCCTGCTTTTACTAGTCAGGGTTTTAACACTTTTTGCAAAAAAAAAAAAAAAAAAAAAAATTATTTCACGTAAAATGGATATCCCTTATAATCCTCAGGGTCAGGCCATGGTGGAACATGCACATCTCACAATTAAAGCCTATCTTCATAAAACAAAACAGGGGCAGTTTACAGGATCTCCTCATAATCACCTTTCTCTTGTCCTTTATATTTTAAATTTTTTAACTATTGATGGTGCTACTCGATCTATAGACAACAGGCATTGGGGCCCTGGGTCATCTGACTATGGCTCAGTTATGTGGAAGAGTGTCACTACTGCAAAATGGGGAGGCCCTGACCCAGTTCTAGTATGGTCTCGAAGGTCAGTTTGTGTGTTTCCACAAGACACAGATAACCCTGTTTGGGTGCCTGAGTGGCTGATTCACCATGTGCAGAGGGATGGTGATTTAACAGCCAGAAAGAAGGTCTGATGGGTCTTCAAGAATCTACCTATCCTGATGCCAGTGGGTCTGAGTAGCCATATGTGGCCTTTTTTCCAGATCATTAATTATAGTTTGGATCAAGTGGCTATAAATTTATACTTTTATACAAAGGACAAGAATTTCAATTTCATCTCAGGTACTGTATTCTGGTTCTATTCTTATTGTTGTAAACAATGCTAATAATATTGGAGGAAGTTTCAATTGTTATCAGCGGGGACGTACCCAGGTGTGCAGCAGAGAGGATAGGAGATTCCGGGACCATGGCTGCCAGTGCTGCCTTTACCACTGAAGCAACAGTTTCTACCGTAGCCCTCTCCCAATCTGTAAATACTGCAAGCACAGTGGATCAACTATCAGATGATTTGGCTTAAGTCTTAGCCACCCAAATCACACTTTATTATCTAGTACAAATTGGCATTTTTAAACTAAATTTACAAACTAATCTCCTGTAGGAACATTTGAATTTTTATGAGAAGCTCATATGGCTTCTTGTTCTGTCTTTCACACATATCTGTGTTAATTCATCATTTTTCTCCAGAAATCCTGGAGTGATCAGTTTTTAAGTTATACACATGCTTTAGCCATGCAGATCATTAATATCTATGGAAGCTTAATGCCACTTGCCAAGGCAGAAGGCCTTTTACAAGGACTTCAACTTGTGAGCAGATCATTGGAGGTTTGTAGCCCTTGCACTTGGTGCTACTTTGCCACAGTATTAAAGAGGCCCAGGCCAACTTTCTAACAAGACAGATACTGTCTTTGGCTTGAGGTAAAATGCCTCTGCCCACATGAGGCTAACAAACTATTCACCAGGGACAGTAAGGCAGAGGGGGCAAATATGCAACCTAAGATAGGAAGGTTACGGGCCTGGGCGACCTCTCCAATGACGGGTAAGGAATTATGCTGACATCTTCTGCCAAATAAGGTAGGTGTTAGTTTATATTAATAGAAAGGGATACCGGTAGGACCCAAAGCAAATTGAGCAAGCCTGAAGCTGTTGGAGGGAACTCCTTGCACCATGGCTGTTGTTGGTACTCTTCCTGTTTTGATAACAAACCTTGAAACAACACACTCCTTCAAAACACACACCTTGTGACAACACATACCTCATGACAATACATACCTCATGAAAACAAACACCTTATAGTGAGGAGCTAAACCTAAACTTCCTGTAATTTTCCACTGTGCTGTAAGTCGGTAATTAAGCCCGTTCATGCCCCTCAATAAACAGCATTCAGTATTTGGCATTCCGAAATTGCATTGAATGAATCACCCGCTGTCTTGTCTTAATTTCAAATTCTAGGCCTTCACCCCAGATGGTAGCATGGGAGCTACAAAAAAATTTTTTTTTTCTTTTCATTCTCTTACCTTTAGAACAGCTTGATCATATGGCTTCTCCCGGGTGTTTTGATTTACATTGAAAGGCCTAAAAAGTAATTTTAATGATGGACTAACCTAAAAACCAATATCTGTTCCTTGGAATTTGCTAGCTTCCTCTCACAAGGCCCTGAGATAAGAAGAATTCACACTTGCCCTCCTTTCCTGTGAGTCAACAGGTGGTAAATAGGGTCAAGAGATAGCTGTAACTCTGGTTTGCCCAGACAAGATTAATTAACACACCTGAAGCCCTAAGGTCTGCTGACCCTAATAGCGAGACCATCCGGCCTCAAAGGGTCACGTACTCAATGGACAGAGGGTCCCACCCCCTCCCTAAGCTTGTGGGTTTGCCTTTAAAAACACCTGGGCCCAAGGGAGGGGGCTTCTCCCTAGCCTGCGTGCTGGAGGAGCCCGTTTGCACAAACGTTTCCTGTTCATTAAAGCCTCTTGAGTTTTGCAGAAACTGGACTGGACATTGAGTTCTTGGGGTATCAACCGAACCTGGAAGACTCCTCATTCTGAGGGTCTTACAACATTTGGCTGCTGACTAAGGATTTAGAGCACTGTCATATGTTTCTTTCAGTCATTTCTGATTCCTCAATTGAAAATTCTCTATTAAGTCCTGTACCCCACTTTCTCATATGGTTATTTAGAATTATTTAGCGTTGGTGGTGTGTCATGTTATCAGCCCAACAGAGTTGCAATCTCTCAGAATCTGATGGTGTGAAACAATGCAGTTTTTTAAATCGTTTAAACATTCGATCCTTTAAAATCTATTATTACAAATCAGAAAACACTGGATATCCCAGTGTCCCTCATTCTCTTGGCACTGGTTCTGGTACCAATCTCATGCTTTGTCAATCGCACAGCAGCCAAACCCATAATGGATGATACCATCATTACACATGTAATCAAAAAAGTAACTAATTGGATAGTCCTTCATACTTAACTTCCATAAGATGGAACCAGAGTCCAGTGATTGCCAAGGAAGTAATACTTAGATAATTAAATGAATATAAATCAAACAAGTGAATGGTGTTTTATACATGACTCTTACAAGACTGCTCAAAACTGAAGAGAAAGTTAAGTTTTTGATTGTAGATTTGAACAAAAATTGAATGAATAATGAGATAATTTCTCATAATTCACCCCTAGAGAGCTAACAAAATACTATCACCATTGACTTAAATAAATAAATAATGAAATCACAAGAGACAATTAACACCAACAAGGCGGATCCAGATTTCACTCTTGCTGGAGTAGAAAAAGGCAAATTTGAATAATGAAATAATCAGGTAGTTAGATTGTCTGTCACACCTGAGTCACACAAGGTGGCACCAAACTTCAGGGTTCACAGATTATATGAGGAAATGATTTAATAATTACATATTTAAATGTGGAAGTCGTTGAACTTTTTTGTCTCATCAATTCCTGGGCAGGCATGCCAGACATGATGAAGTATGCTGTCATCACGGATTTTTAAAATTCCATAAGTTAATAAAGAGATACTCTTACTGTCTTCCCTGATGAACTCTGTTGGCCTGACATCATCACCAGTGCCTGAATCTCTGTTGTGATGTGGCAGGACCTGAGATGATGGGACCAGACCTGGCACAGCAGCAGCAGCTAAAATGTTGATATCAGCTGAAAAGATGGCTGCAGCAGGGGCATCTCCAGAAGAGCTGAGAGACAGCAGATCTTCCATGATCTGGGTCATCATCCTTGTGTGAGGTGTTGGTGATGGTGCCGACTTCCTGGTGCCACTACTTCTTCTAATCGTACATCACAACCAATGTGGAGATGAGGAGGATGAGCAGGGAGTCAAACACCCAGACCACCATGCCTGCCTTGGTTAAGTCCTTGTACTTCTTGGAGGGCATCATGGAATCTTCTGGACTCTATTCTCCAACATTCCTAGTGGTCTGGAAGACGCATAGACATTCAGAAAATGCTCTGCCCATGTCTACAAGTTTCCTAATTTGTCGCTGACAGATATTTGCAACCTAATCAGTATAGATGATATCATTGTCCGTCGATTAAATGATTGAAATAATTAAATAAGGCAGTAATAGCTAACTGTCACAATAAAGAGGTGATGTAGTCTGGAAGGGAAGGCTGGCTAGACTCCAGTCATGAAGGATGTCGTCATCATGAATTCTAACATTCAGTCATAAAATGTGATGATATTACATATTAACTCCTGAAGAGGGAACTTTACATGACTCTTCATGGAATAGAAGATTATTGGTTTACATAAATATACAAATCTATACATTATGTTGGGAATTATCAGGAAATGTCAATGTAAATACAATAATTATGTGATAAGATGATCTGCCACACTTGAGGCCACAGTGTGGCACCAAACTCCAGGTGTCATGGATGATATAATCATTGTTTTATATAACTAAAGCATCAAACAATGAGTTGATGTAACATCATTAACGTCTCTAATGTGGCTCCAAATCAGACTCGTGAACAACGCTGTCATCATTAATTTAAATAACTTAATTACATAATTAATATTTAGATGGTCGAAAATATTTGGCTCCCACATTGTGGAACAATAATCCACTGATCATGGATTATCTAATGTCCTATTTTAATAATGAATTAATAAGATAACCAGAGGATGAAATGGACTGCCATCCTGGACACAATTGTCTCTCTCTTGACTCCCAAAAGATTGTGTGAAACTCCCGGTTCATATCTTTTTAACCGCAGATTTTAGTAGTAAAATGTGTAAATGCTGAAATGTCATTTTGTATGCAGGGTTTTAGAAGATATCACATATTTAATGTTGGACGGCTGCCTCAAAAGAGATGGACTGAAATCCAATAATCAAAAAGTCTACTCTAAGAAATGGATTATCACCTTCCTGAAGGAAGTTAACAATGGAAAACTCACGTTTTGATGAATAATTGTGAGTCTTATTATATTTTAATCAATATATTACTTCTTAGGAGAGAGAGAGCATTCATAAATAGAAGTCTTTGAACTGTTTCTCCACAGACTATGTTCTCTGATATTAGGTAATCTTGAATTGGGTAACCAGTAAAAGCTATCGGCAAAATTCCAGAGATTTGGCTAAGACATTGTGAGTTGAATCACATGCTGTCATTAAATGTTTTAGGAGAGTTATTTTGGGAGATTGTAATGTGCCATGGAAACACTTTATCGAAGCTGCTCTCTGGTCCCTGGCCTGTGATACCAAGATACATAATGCAAGCAGTGTTTCCATGCAACATTTATGATCCAACATTCTGTCACATTCTAGAGCACCTCCCACATGCTAAAGTTAGCATACCCACCAATGGACTAACCTTATAGCCTCACTGATTTTCTCTCAAAAACAAAGCAGGGCCCTGATTTTTTTTTTTTTTTTTTTTTTTATACACATATTTACCAGTCTCTCTACAACATGCCTATAGTGATATAAGCATGAAAACGAAAGCATCATTATGCCATTCAAGAATGTTGATGAGTATTTAAACCTATTTTCTATGCTTCAATTTTCTCATTTGCTGAATGGAAACAACACCATTAATCACCTCTACCATAATCCTTCTCTATTTATTGAAAAGAAAATAAACTCTTCATTCTCTTACCTTTAGAGCAACTTGATCAAATGGTTTCTCAGAGTTGTTTTGATTTGCATTTGGCTGATGAATAAGGATTTTGAACACTGTCTTATGTTTCTTTCAGACATTTTTGATTCCTCAACTGATAATTCCCTATTGAGTCCTTTATCCCTCTTTCTAACATGATTATTTAGAGTTATTTAGAATTGGTGTGTCATGTTAGCACGATGTAGGTCATTAGCTAAGATTCTCTGATCATAAGATTATTAAATTATTCAATTTTTAAAGTCAGTGTTGACTGTGTCCTTCATGGGTCACTTCTGTCGCATCCTCTAAGAAAATTAGCATGCGTAGTATTATAGTTTTTTAAAAATCTTTAATCATTCGATCGTTAAAAAAATATTATTACATAATCAGTGATCACTGGATAACCCAGTGTCCATCATTCTCTGGGCACTGCTTCTGGTACCGATTTCCTGTATGTGTCAATCTCACAGCAGCCAAACCCATAATGGATGACACCATCATTATTTACATAACCAAATAAGTAATGAATGGAAAGTCCTGCATACTTAACTTTCATAAGATGGAGCCAAACTCCAGCGATGGTCAAGGAAGTATTACTTAGATAATTAAATAATGCCACACGATTATCTCCCAGGGAGGAATGGCCAGAGTCCAGTCATGAAGGACAACATCTTCATCGATTTCAATGATTAATATATAAGGAAAAAAAAATTGAACAACGACATGGTGGTGCATACTTACATCCCACATGGAGATGTCAGACTCTTCTCTTCCTGGAATAAGGATTTATTTAAAAACTTAAATTGAAAATCAATTAATTGGTGTTTTATGTTAACTCTGACAAGATGGCACCAAACTTGTAAACCTATGGCTGATGTAACGATCTATTTCAATAGCTAAATAATCAAGTAATGAGATGATGTTACATCATCAACTGCTAAAACCTGACTCCAAAAGGCACTTATGGTCCATATCATCACCTTTATATTAAATACGATAATGAAATGAGGAATTATTATTTAATTTCCTAATTTTACAGTTAAATAAGTTAGTGTAGTATTAGATGATGTGATGGTCTGGCACTATTGACTATTAGAAGGAGGCTCAAATTCCAGTGATCACTGAATACATAATGACAGATTTTCATAATTAAATGAATACAAATTAAACAAGTGGATGGTGTTTTATCCATGACCCCTATGAGATTGCTCAAAACTGAAGACATCATTGAGTTTTTAATCATAGATTTGAACAGAAAATGAATGAATAATGAGACAATTTCTCATAATTCACCTCTAGAGAGATAACAAAATGATATCACCATTAATTTAAATAAATAAATAATAAAATCACAGGAGACAACTAACACCAACAAGGTGGATCCAGACTCTACTCTTCCTGGAGTAGAAAAAGACAGATTTTGGTAATGAAAGAATCAGAAAGATAGATTGTCTGTCACACTTGAATGAAACAATGTGGCACCAAACTTCAGGGTTAACCGTTTACATAATGAAAGAATTTAATAATTACACCTTTACATATGTTAGTCTTTGATATTTTTTGTATTATCAATTCCTGGGCAAACATGCCAAACATGATAAATTATGCTGTCATCAATGATTTTTAAAATTCCATACGTTAATAATCAAACAATCATACTCTCTTGCCTGAAGAACTCTGCTGGCCTGACATCATCACCTGCGCCTGAATCTCTCTTGTTGTGGGGCAGGACCTGAGATGACCCGCCCATACCTGGCAGAGCAATAGTAGCTAAATTTTGATATCAGCTCAAAAGATGGCTGCAGCAGGGGCATCACCAGCAGAGCCGAGAGAGAGAGTATTTCTTCCCTGTTCTGGGTTGTCATCCTTTAGCGAGGTCTTGGTGATGTAGACGAACTCCTTGTGACACCTTTTCTTCTAATCATAGATCACAACCAATGTGAAGATATGGAGGAAGAGCAGGGAGTCAAACACCCAGACCACCATGCCTGCCTTTGTGACATATTTGTACTTCTCGGAGGGTACCATGGAATATTCGCAACTCAATCATCCAGCATCCATAGTACTCTGGGTGATGCATAGATCATTCAGGAAGTGCTGTGTCCATGTCTACAATATTCCTAACCTCGTCTCTGGCAGATATTTACACCCTAATCGGAATCAATGATGCCATTGTCCATCATTTAAATCATTTAAATGATTAAATAAGTCAGTAATAACTAACTATCACAATGAAGACGTGATGTAGCATTTAACTGGCAGGGAAGAATGGCCAGACTCCAGTCAAGAAGGATGTCATTGTCATCAATTGAAACAATTAATCATAAAATGTGATGATATTGTATATTAACTCCCCAAGAGGGAGCTTTACAGGACTCTTCATGGAATAGAGGATTATTGGTTTACATAAATATAAAAATATTTACATTATCTTGGGTACTAACAAGAACTGTCAGTTTAAATAATTTAATTACAGCAATGAGAGCTCATAAGAGAAAATATGCACATATGAAAATCTGTTTAGAGATTTGATTTAATTTTACTTATGTGATGTCAGTGTATGAGTTTGTGACTGTTCATGGTGTTTGAAAATAAGATTATACCCTTGTGAATACCTGTAGGAGGAACTACAGTATGTTCTCATAAAACAAACATGAGTCATGGCAATGAACTTTTCATAATTTTTTTTTCATTTGTGTCTCTAACCCTGTATATGTTTAAGTCCTTTTTTAACATCTTGATATCAGGTTATAGAGAAGAAATCATGGAAGAGAAAACCTACATCATATAAAAAAATTAGTGAACATATTAGACATCATACTTGACTTGAGCCTTAATAAATAAAATAAATTCATGTGGAAATGGGGTGTTAATAAGTGTACTAGACCTAAGACAAATGATAAATGAGTATATTATTGGATAACAACTTATACAGATGATAAGAAAGACCCGCGGAGGCGTTCCAGCTCAGGAGGATTCAGTCCCTGCCATTCTGATTGGATGTGCAACATAGGAGAGAGAAGTGAGGGACAGAGAGATGGAAAGAGAGTGAGAAATTGAGTGAGGGAGAGTGAGAGAGTTACAGACAGATTGGGAATGAGAGAGGGTCCACCCCAGGGTTCACCACCTTCTGTTCAGAGCCAAAGGCACTGCATAAGAAATAACTTCATGAGATGATCTGAGCAGAAAGCCTGGATTCACAGGAACACCCCCCCCACCAAATGGCAGGTCCAATAGAGGATCTGATTGGTTCTTACAACCTAAGAGACAGGACCAGTTGAGTAGAAGATACACAGCCACTTGAGAGTGGGAATTGGAACAGGGCAACCAAATAATCACAACATTTGTATACACATAGAAGCCAGCAAGGCTTGACCTAAGCAAAACTGAGTCCCTGACATTGGCACATTGGTCTGAGTCTGGCTTCTTCCTGCTGGCAAGGGACAATGTGTGGTCAGGAAGGCAGGTGTTGGTAGACTTAGCAGAGGTATGGGTAGAGATGTTTTCCCTTAGCTGCCATTCTGGAGACCTCAAGCCTATGTTCCTTGAGTAGGTATAGAAGGAGGGTGGAGTGAAGCTTCAGCCATAACAGTGAGTTGCAGGTAGCACCATTCTGTTCCCCAACCTCAGGGTAACTAAATGAAGCTTTCCACTGAATTCACCTTAATTCAGTCTCTGCCTTTAAAAAGCTGCCATTAGAGGCTCGATCAGGGGGTGTGCCGGATACATGTTTGTACCCCACATTTGTCACCCTCACCTGCCATGGAATTGCCCATGGCCCCAATGCATGATCACCTTTTAGTTTTATCCTAACATTGAAGCTAAAGAACAAAGAGATATCCAACCTACCCATACCCAAGATAAGTAGACATCATTGAATTTAAAGATTGGGGGCTAAGCCGTTAAGTGGATCAATGTATTTCTCTTATTGACCTGTCTTTGTCAAAAGGCAATTTGGAGCAGAGGGAGGATGTGAGGATTCAACTCTTTGCCTGACTGACATTCAAAGTGCTTACCTGAATTTTAAAATTTCTTTTAGTTCTTGAGTTGATCGCATTGCTCATCTGGAATTCCTGCCTATAACTTTACTGTCTTAGTTTTTGTGGTAGCTGAGTTTGCTGGATCTTGATTATATGTACCAACTACTCAATTTTAAACTGAACTTGTAGAGAAAGATGATACTTGTCATATACATTTTTTCTTAAACACTTTAGAAGATTTCCCTGTGTTGTGTGTGTATGTATCTTACATATGTTTTGTTCCTATTTAAAGGTGTCTGCGCATCTTTTTTTCCAGTTGGAAAATACTCTCCCAATTATCTTTACATTTTCAAAATATTTAGGTTACAGCGTGTTAAATTCTGGTGTCTAATTATATGTATCATAGATAATAAGGTTTAGATTTGTTCTGTTTTTGTCTGCAGTTTTTGTGCTTCTCTGTGGGTTCTTTCCCTCTGTACACAAGATTTCATGTAGTGAACACTGATCTTGAAATCTCTATTAGCAAAAGAGTATCTTACAGGCCTGATTCTCCTGCATCCACCTCTACGTCCTAAGTGCTGGGTTGCAAGTGTGTGTCACTGTGCCTCTCACATTTCCTTGTTTTTTGATTTTTTTTTTTTGAGAGAGTCTATCTATGTTGTTTAGACTGGCCTCAGTTTATGAATCCAACAAACTCTACAAACCTACAGGTGTTTATTGAAAAAGGGAATGAAGGAAAGGGTACATGTTAACCTATTGGTGGCAGCAATAGAAAGAGAGAGAAAACTGGCAGGAGTTACTTGCTTATAAAAAGGGAGCAGTTTAGAACTAGGCTCTGCAGTTGTGGCCATAGAAACTGGAGTCATGGAGGTTTCATTGCCCCAGGTCCTTGTGGCCTCTGCATGCACAGTCTTTATAGGGTCATTTAATGAATGCATGGCATAGCCATCTAAACTTTAACAGCCTTTGAGATGTCATTGTAAAGTGTTCATTTCTGAAAGACAATTCCAGGAGGCAAGGGAAGGTTGTCTATAGAAAGCAGAGAAGATCGATTCCAGGGCTTGGAAGGAACCTGAGCTTTAGAGAGGCCTGTGACCTGGAAAGGTTTTATATCGCAGTAAATAAGGATCAGGATAAACAAATAGGCTGAATAGATGTTTATTCAGGGAGAAATAACTTACAACCTAGACAGATGAACACCAGGAAATTCAACCCGATCCTCTCCTGTCCGAGTCACGCCAGAAAGAGAGCACCTTACTTGGCCCCCACCGACCTCCTTCCACAGGTCACTTCCGCCCATGGCTCCACCCCCATTGGGTGTGGTCAGTGCTACAGAAGGACTATCTCACTACAGTTTCATAAGAAGAAGATACTGGCCCTGGAGAGGACTTGTATGGAGTGACAGTCAGGTGCTAAGGAGAAACTACCAGGGCAGGAAGAGGAGATTTTGGGAGTAGGAATAGGGCCAGGTTCCCTAGGGGGAAGGAGAATCCAATAAATCAATCATTATTAGGCAGCACATACGTTTCTGTGTGTTATCATTTCCCCTGTTATTTACAAAACATTCATATTATAAAATGTTATAAAGGACACTAGCTATAAGTGTGGTGACACAGGCCTTTTAATTCCAGCACTCAGGAGGCAGAGGGAATTCTTTCTATTTGAGGCTAGTTTGGTCAACAAAATGATCTTCAGGACAGCCTGAGATTCAGAGAGAAAACAAGTCTGGAAAAGCAAACAAAAAACCCACTGCAACAAACATCCTTTTATGTATCCCTCAAAATGATGAATAAAATACCCCATGTGTTCTAATTGTCTTCCTACTCTTCAAGCCTTGCGCTAAGGGTTTTTTTTTTTTTTTTTGCAATTTTTGCCAGTGGGGGAAAATGTTTGCATTGTGTCTGTCATGTACAATAATTTTTGCATGGGATTTCCTATTTGCTGGCTGATTATTCTTTTCTCCATCAAGGCATGTTTCTGGTGCACAGTGTTATTAAACTTTAATAAGCATCACTCAAGTCTTTCTCACCTTGTTGTGTGTATTGATATTCCCACATGGTATGTGTGTCTGTGTGTGTGTGAGTGTGTGTGCAAGCATGCAGGTGAGTGCATGCGAGTGTTTGTGTGTGTGTGTGTGTGTGTGTGTGTGTGTGTTTTTGTAGAACAGAAGACAACTTTTGGTGACTATTCTCCCCACCATGAATCTCACACATTTCACTCATATCCTCTAGACTGGATTCTGAAAATGATTTTATCCCAGTTTCCCTTTCTAATCTGGCCTGTTTGCATCTTGATACTTTGTTGAGTTTATTCTTTCATAACTTTTAATAAAAATATTTGCTTTTGTTATGTGAATTGTGTCTGCATGAATGTATACCATGCCTATGACTGCCTGAAGAAGACACAAAAGAGCACTGGATTACATAGAGCTGGAGTTATAAGCTGTTATAAGTCAATAGACATGGATACTGGGAAATGAACACAGGTATTTGACAATAGCAGTAAGTACTCTTTGCCTCAGACCTAGCTGTACTATTCCTAATTCATATTTGTAATTAAAATGTTTTTTCTTGTATAATTTTAATTATATGGTTTTTATTTTTGTTTTGTTTTTGTTGTCAAGCACATGCCTGTGCACATGTGCTACCACACAGACTTTAACAATCCAAGGAAACTCTCTGGAGATGGTTCTAGCTTCTTTCACTTTGGGTCACTGGAATTTAACTCAGGTTGTCCAGTTTTGTGAGAAGTGCCATTTCCCAGTGATCTACCTTAAAGGCCAATAATTTTAAATTTTGGTTTAGTTTAAATACAGAGTATAGGGTTTCATCGTGGCATCTTTATATACGTGTGATTATGTGCTTCCTTGTTTGTTTTCTTCCCATAATACTATCCTCTATGACCCTCCCCATCTCTAAGTGATTCCATTTCTTCTCCCATGTACTTTTAACAAGTATTTACTAGTTTTTTCAAGTAAACTTTGCAAGTTTGCAAGTAAGCTTGTTGAGTGATTTTTGTATCTATCAAAATAGGCTTCAAAGAAAAATTAATCAAAAGAGATGGGGAAGAACAATTCCTATTCAAAGAAAAACTCCACCAATATGACATTTGATATTGCCCCAAACACAAGATTGGGAAATATACCCAAGAGGATTAGACAGCAAGAAGCTATTAAACCAGGGTTAAAATTAACAAAATAGAAACAAAGAAAAATAAAATTATTCAAAGAAAAACATATTTTTTTGAAAAATCAACAAGATGGACGAGACATTATCAAAATTAACTTAGAGATAGAGAGATAATATAACAATACATTCAGAAATTAAAAGGGGACATAACAGTAATCAACAACACCACAGAAAATACTTTAAAAACACCTCATTCACCAAAAGTGGGAATAGTAAAGAAATACATATTTTTCTTGGTAGGTACCACATATCAAAGTTCAATGAAAATAGCATGGAGAAATTAAATAGACACCTATTACCCATAATGAAACAAAATGAATCATTACAAGCCTCTCAACTAAAAATAAATAAATAAATAAATAAATAAATAAATAAATAAACAAAAGCTGAGTGCAAGTTTGTTTTACCATTGGATTTTACCAGACTCAAAGAAGAGTTACAAATGGTACTCCTCAACGTATCCCATGATATAAAAACAAATGTAACTTTACCCAAATTATTTTATGATGCCACAGGTACACAAATATCCATGTGTTCAGGCTCTTTTTTCAAATAATCATAGTTAATTTATGTCAGATGCTACTACATCATATATCTTGAATTCTACCTGATGACCTTGAGATCATTAACCAAACTCAGCACAAATGTCCAGAGCTGTGGTAACTATAAAGATAATTAGAGACCAATTTCTCTCATGAGCATAGGTGAACAAATAAAAACACTTACAAACAGATTCCAAGAACACTATAAAACGATCATGCAATCCAATAAAAGAGGCCTCATTTGACATAGGGTGTAATAGTAAATCTACAAAAAAACAGTAAATATAATCCTCTATAAAAGAGGAGAGAGAGATAAATTCAAATTAAGGCTGATAAACCTGGACAACAAGGCAAGGTTGTAAACTCTATATCTACTCAATATTCTAATTGAAGAACTAGTTAGAGCAATGAATCATTGAAAGATGTCAATAGAATATAATTTGGAAAGGAAGATGGTGGACTATTATTACTTACAGGAACACATCAACGACATTAAAACTCAGCAAGGGAAGAACAGGTGATAAACACTTTCAATAAATTGACTGGGTAGTACAGTAACAATAAAGCAACCAACCAACCAAACAACAAACAAATAGTAGTACTTCCATGTAATAACAACAAACAGCCTAAGCAAGACATAAAGGAAACAGCAGTCATCACAACAGCCTCAAATAATATAAAATATGTTCAAGTAATTCCAATAAAGCAAGTGAAAGTATGCATGTGAGACACCTTTAAGTATATGAACAAAGAGTTTGAAGAAGATATGAGCAGATGTAAAGATTTCTAGTGCTCATGATCAGTAGCATTAACCCAGTCAAAAGGCCATCCCTTTTACAGATTCACCACAATACCCATAAAAATTACAACAAACTTCATTAAAAACTTAGAAAATACATTTTGTACCTTCATATGAAAAACAAAAAGCATATGTAAAACAACTCAACAGTAAAAGAATAGCATGGCTCTGTCCAGAAAACAAACATGTTCAACAATGGAATGAATTAAAGACCACGGCATATAATCAAAATACAGGTGGACATTTGAATTCTGATGAGGAAATTCAGAAATAAAAAATGGAAAAACAAAACAATAGCACCTTCAAAAATGGTGCAGGTAAAACTGAATTTTTAAATGAATTGAAATAGATTCATTTACATCCACCTGCACAAGACTCAAGGCCAAGTGTGTTAATTTTCCCAACACAAAATCAGACAAACTAAAACAAAAACAAGACCAAGTGTGGAAAACTGGCAAAGGAGACAACTTCCTGAACAGACCAACAATTAATAAATGGGACCTCATAAAACTGCAAGGATTGTGTAAGACCAAGGACACTTAACTGTGAAAGCAATGACATCATGAAAAAAAATTGATTTCCACAGTTCCTAGTGCTAATGCCAACTACAATAAAAGCATGGAACAAAACTCCTTCTTTCCCCCTCCCTTTTTGTACTGTGACCGCCATTGCATTGGTCTGTGAACTCAGTTCATACACAGGTCCCTGTTCATGGGTAAGTCCCTCATAAAATCAGAGGGATTAGAAGAAACACATCTCCTGTGGTATCTATTTCACAAAACAATGAGTGTCCTGCCTGGAAGCAATGCAAAACTGTCTACCCAGGACAAACCACCAGAGTCTGGATTAAAATTACAAACAACTCATCAATTAAATAGTGTCAGGCAAGCCTGAGCCACAGGACTCATTAGTATAAACAACTTGTTCCTAAGTTTCCTAATGCTGTGTCACTCTAATACAGTTGGTTCTTCCTGTTCTGGCAACAACACAACTATAAAATTGCTTTTACTAATACCTCATAACTGCTACTATTATGAATCATATATATCTGTGTTTTCTGATTCTAAACATCTATATGGAAGTCCATATAGTTTATGTAATGTATATGAGTGTCTGCTCCCATGCATTTGTGCACAGTACCTGCAAAGAAGTGGTGGACGATGTCATTCTGTAAATATGGTTCTGTTGTAATTGTTTAATGAATAAAGCACTGTTGGCCAATAGCAAAGCAAGATAGGTGACATTTGAGACTAGGAGGACAAAGGGAGAAGTAGGGAGGAGATTCAAGATGTGAAATACAAAGAGAGCAGAGTGCTGGCCCCTCACTCGGGTAAGATAAGGCCACATGGAAATACTTAGATTAATAGAAATGGTTGAATATTAAGACACAGCTAACCAATAAGAAATGCTAGTACCAGGCTAACAACTTTATATCTAATACAACGCCTCTGTTGTACTTGGGGGCTGGTGCAGCAGTGAGAACAGGAAAACCACTCATAACAGGATGTTTGTCTGAAGCCACCTAAGCAAAGTACCTGCAAAGGGTAGGACAGGGTACCATCTCCCTTTAACTCAAGTTACAGAAGATGGCTGGCTGTCATGGTTTCTGGTAATGGAACATGTGTCCTCTGCAACAACAACCAGTGCTGTTGACTTCTAAGCTATATTTCTAGTCAGCTTCATTATTTAAAATTTATTCTCATGCCTTTTATTTAAACTGTATTTCACCAATTTACCCCTTCATGTCTTTTCTCCATTCCTTCACATATTCTTCCCTTGAAATTCCTTTCTTGTTAAGCATGTATGAATGAATTTGTATGCACAAACATGCCAATAAAACCAATTGAGTACAATTCTGCTTGTTGTGTATATATGGTTGAGAACTGAACATTTGGTATTGGATATGCAATCAGGGAGCTCCTCCTTTCCAGAAGCTAATACTTTCAGGAGTAAGGGTATGGACACAAAGTGATCTGGGCTACCTTAGTCAGGAATCAGTATCAAGAATAAGAAAGATGGGGTGGTAATTAGCTTAGCTAACAATTGCTTGTGACATGGCTCTGAATTCCTAGAGCTTTGGGGAAGACTATGGATACTGTCCTGATCCAGTCACAATCCGTCTTTGTTCTTTGGTCCTCCCACCACACCCAATGAGAGACAGGCCAGCTGCTGGTACAACCCATTTCCTCCAAGAAGACTGAAGAACACTGAAGAAGCTCCACCCACAAAAGTGGCAATGCTAGCCACTGGGCAATCCTGCCTTGCATCTCAACTGCTGCAAAGGGCTCTAAGGACCGTGGACAAGAGGGCAGTGGAATCGAATTTCTCCACGTTGCTTGGGCCAATGCTAGGTAAGTCTTCCAAAAGCTCCTAATCCAGAGGTTTCATGCCATCAGCAGAAGGCAGACGTCCTTAAATCCTCTGACTTCAACAACTGTGGAGGACCTGGGTTGGCTGTCCATACTGCCAGCTAGTAAGTCCCTGTTACTCTAATCATTCAGGTAAAATATTATCCTTCTCAAGAACTCTGATGCTTTTGTTGGATGGTAGCTTTGTCAGCTTAAAGCAGCAGCCAAGGCTCCAAGTGTTACAAAACAGATTTCAAAAATGGAAATCTTAAGGTTGCTAGTGTTTATAGACTTAACATTAATCAATAAAGTTTTAACAGTATTAAACACCACATTATGCCACTATATGATCAGAACTAAGTATAAACTTACAATTAAGGTGCTTTTCATTGTGCTAAAAATTTGCCAGTTGTATGTGTTAATTCTTTCAGCCAAATCATTTATAACATGAGTATGCTGCTAGTGTGTCTTAATATTTATGTTTTTGCAAAATCAAAGGATTCTTTTAAGTTCGAGGGAGCTGAATTGGATCCATTTACAGGTCAGATCCACTCCAAATAATTATTAGTCAACTGTTTCCTGGCCTTGGGACTTCCTAACCTTGTCCTGGGACCTCCTGGGGATCCCCTCCCCCACCTTACTTCTCCCATTAAGTACTTAGACCTAATGTACAAAAACTTAACCTTGTTCTCTGCTCTGCTAACATCTTGTCAGATCTCAAAGAGATGCCAGAGCTCCATACTGTCAGAACTCTGATGAAACAACCAGCTACCAGGACATGGCAACATCCCAGCTTTCTTGGATCACCCAAAGATGATCTAAGCCCCCAAGTCAGCAGGAAGTAGTCTCGACAACTCAATGTCTTTATTCCTTAACCTGCCACGCCCAGCCCCCACCATTTTAATAACAATAAGAGGTAGAAATGTCAGGAACTAGCAGCCAGCTGCCCCCCCCCTTGCCCATGATGATGGGCGGGACACTCATGGCCATATCATCGCTATGTCAGCCTAACCTGGTGGCTCAAAATTTACCTGGCTGCCAGAGGACTCAGTTATGCATGCGCAAGCCACCCTTTTAAAGCAAGCATGCAAAGGGTGCCTCTCACTCTTGGTCTCCCTCTCTGGCCTCTGTCTCACTCTCTCCTGCTTTCGGTTGGCCACTAGCTACCCCCTCTTTCTCTCCCTTCTCTCAATAAACTCCATGTGGGCACTGAGTCTCATATTTGTGTTTCTTAGGCATTAGCTGCAGCAAAAGCACAACATTAGTGCCGAAACCCAGGCAGGCTCTCCTTGAGGGTCACTGGCAGCTGTCTGCTGGTGGGCAGCCAGCCAGAGATACTTGAGATCCTGTTTCTGATACCAGGGGTTGCCTCAATCCCCCGTTCACTGGAAATACCACCCCACACTGGCTTCAATTAGGTAAGGTACCCTTTTAAATTTTAACCCATTTCCTTAAGGTCGGGGACATTCCTCAAGGGTAGAAGACATACCGCCCAGGGCGGTATATCTACTCCGCTCTTGGACTGCTGTGTCCTTCCGGCCTCTGTTGGCCCTGGTAATATTTTTGGGCTGAAGAGCTTCAAATAACGCTCTGCCATTCTCGCTTATGGTGTGGCCACACTCTTGAGTTCCAAGACTACATCGTCACCTTCTCTCCACCCATTGGGAATAAACCGGCCAAGAAAATACACCCCACCACTCCACTGGGATGCCTAATAGAAATTTTAAAACCCTTTCACTTAATGCCACTTGTAAAGGTACCCAGACTTATTTACTTTTGTACTGAAATGTAGCCTAGATTCCCCTAGAAAATAATTCAAATTGGCCACGTAAACGGCCCTCTAGATCCCAATATTTTACAGGATCTTTCAAATTACTGCCAGCGAACAGGTCGATGGAAGGAGTTTTTTCTATATCTCTGCTAAACATTCTATTCTGCTAAACAATCTTTCCCTAAATTTGTTTCGGTTCTCTTCCCACCACACTCAAATTTTCCTGCCTGCCCCAGCTGCAATCTGTCTCAGCGAGGTGGTCTGAGCTGAGGCAGCATCTGCTTTAGACAAAATTACATCTCAAAACTTTATGATTTCTGCCAACTGTTGGGAATATGTTTATGGCAGCCACCATCTTGACCATGTGGCCTAGCTTCACCTGCCATGGCTTCATCAGCCATCTAGGCAGAAGGAGTCTAGCCAGCTTCTGCCACCAACAAAACCTGTAATTCATTTACCTTTTGCCTTTTATTCTTTGTCTGTAATATCTTTTTTCTCTGACTATGTTATACATAGCTTCACACTCTAGTACTTCTCAATTTACCCAGTCCTGTATAATATATCTGTACACTTGATTTCAACTTAACTTTAAGTAAATGTAAGCTAACTTCATACAAGTTAAATTAGGGTTAGGGAATGCACTTTAATATGCAAATTTATGGTGCTTTACATGCTTTTGCTATGCAAATGCATGCAAGTTATCCCATCTGTTTGGGATTTTGACATGCACATATATGCAGGTTATCTCTTTTGTTGATGTGGCTATGCACATTAACCCAGGAAGTTTCTGTACTTTCTTGATGTCTTCTGAGTCTCCAGGCAGTATTTGAATATGCAAATCAGAGTGCTGGCAGGGGATGGGGCCTCCCCTGACCCTGCACCTAATGTCACCTATCCATGTCCATCACAGACATCTGATGGCAAAGCTGCTCCCTTAAATCCTGCTCATGCTCAACTTTATATAGAAATACAAAAGACACAAGACAGCCAAAACAACCCTGTGCAATAAACGAACTTAAGGAGGCATCACAATCCCAAATGTAGTCCTGAAAAAGTTGGTATTGGAACAAAAATACACAGAAGACCAATGTAATCAAATTGAAAACCCTGGTATTAACCCACACACCTATGAAAACCTCATTATTAACAAAGAAGCTGAAGTTATACATTGTGAAAAAAGAAAGCCTCTTCAAAAATTTGTGCTGATATAACTGGATGGTGGTGTGTAGAAGACTAGAGACAGAGCAATGTCTATTGCCATGCAAAAACTTAAGTCCAAGTGGATCAAAGACATCAACATATATCCAGCCACACTGAATCACATAGAAAAGAAAGTAGGAGGTACATTTGGATGAATTGTTGCAAGAGACCACTTCTTGAACATAATACCAGTTGCATAAAAAGTGAGATCCACAATTAATAAGTGGGGCCTCCTGAAACTAAGAAGCTTCTGTAAGGCAAAGGACACAGTCAACAAGACATAACAGCAGCACACAGAGTGGAAAAAATCTTCACCAACCCCACATATGACAGAGGGCTGATCTCCAAAATCAAAGATCTTGGGAAATTAGTCACTAAAACGCCAAATATCCCTATTAAAACTGGGGTCCAGAACTGAATAGAGACTTCTCAATAGAGGAATCACAAATGGTGGAAAGACACATAAGAATGTGCTCAACACGCTTTGTCATCAGGGAAATGCAAACCAAAACAACTCTTCGATACCATGTTACTTATGCGAGATGACTAAAATCTTAAACATGAATGACAGCTTATGCTGGAGAGGATGTGGATAAAGGGGAACACCCCTCCATAGCTAGTGGGAGTGCAAATATGTACAGCCAATTTGGAGATACCCATATTCCTGAAGAAACACCATACTGATCTCCAAAATAGCTGTACATATTTGCACTCCCACCATATGTGGAGGAGTGTCCATTTCTCTCCACATCCTCTGCAAGATAAGCTGTCATTGGTGTTTCTAATTTTAGCCCTTCTGACAAGAATAAGATGGTATCTCAAAGTTGTTTTGATTTTCATTACCCTAATGGCTGAGGATGATGAGCACTCTCTTAAATGTCTTTCAGCCAATTTGGATTCCATTATTGAGAAGTCTCTATTCAGTTGTGTACCCCACTTTTTTTTAAATAGAGTTATGTGGTGTTTATGTGATTAATTTCCTCAATTCTTTGTATTATTCTAAAATTGAGAACAAGACAAGTTTGCCAATTCTCTCCACATCTCTTCCATATTGTACTTGCAGTTGTAGCTAGAGCAATAAAACAACAAAAGGATTTCAAGGAGATACAAATTGGAAAAATTAGTCAATCTTTCACTATTTTCAAATGTTATGATAGTTTTCAAAAGTGTCTTGAAAAACTATACCAGAGAAGTCCTATGGCTGATAAACAACTTAAGCCAATTAGCAGGATACAAGAATAACTAAAAAAGTCCATAGCTGTATTATATACATTCATTAAAAATACTGAGAAAAAAATCAAAGAAACATTACCCTTTACAAGAGCCACAAACAACATAGAATATCTTGGGGTAATTCTAACTAAACAAGTGAAATATCTATATAGTAAGAATTTTGTGTCTTTAAAGAAAGAATTTAAAGAAAACACCAGAAAATAGAAAGATCTCCCATGCTCTTGGATAGGTAGGATAAACATACTTAAAATAGCAATCTTGTCAAAAGCAATCTAGACATTCAAAGCAATTGCCATCAAAATCCCAGCTCACATCTTCACTGACTATAAAAGATAATACTCAACTTTATATGAAAAAAAAAAAGACACAGAATAGCCAAAACAACCCTATAAAATAAAGGAACTTTAGCAGGCATGACGATTCCTGACTTCAAATTCTACTATAGAGCTATAGTCCTGAAAACAGCTTGGTATTGACATAAAAGTAGACAGTCCAGTGGAATGGAATTTAAATACTGATATTAAACCCCTCACATATGAACACCTGATGTTTGATTAAACAGATAACAGTGTACACTGGGAGGAGGAAAACACCTTCAACAAATGGTGCTTGCACAACAGGGTGTTAGTATATAAAAGGCTGCAGACTCATGTCTATCCCCATGCATAAAACTTAAGTCCCAATGGATCAAAGACCTCAACATAAGTCCAGCTACAGTGAACCTCTGAGAAGAGTACATGGTAGGTATTCTTGAAGGAAATGGTACAGGAGACTGCTTCCTGAACATAGCACCAGTAGCACAGACACCAAGATTGACAATTTATAAATGGGACCTCCTGGTACTAAGAAGCTTCTGTAAGGCAATTGCCATAGTTGACAAAAACAAAAAGGTAGCCTACAGACTGGGAAAAGATCTTCACCAACCCTACATCTGACAGAGGGCTGATGTTCAAAAACACACAAAAAATATAAAGTTTTTTTCCAAAGTGAACAGCACCCCATGGCCAATGACTAACTATGTGTAGTATGTAGGTGAGTAACTATTTTTTTCGCAAGAGATACACAAAGACAAATATGAAAAAAAAAACACATACTTTAAATTTTCCCCCAATGCACAATGCAAAAAAAAAAAAAATGACAACTCTGTTCACAAAAGTCACTCTCACAGAGATTCCTTGTCACAAGTAACCAGAGCTGTAAGAGTATGGTTTTTCCACCCACCGCCCGGTCTTGTCCCGCCGCCGCTGCACCAGCCACAAATAACACACAGAGACTCTGTATTTGATCTTATACTGATGGCCAGGTGCTAGTTTCTTATCGGCTAGCTCTGTCTTAATTATTAACCCATTTCTGCTGATCTATGTATTTCTCTTACTGGGGAGGGGGCCAGCAAACTGCTTTCTCCAGACTCTCCGTCTTGGCTCTTCCTTTCTACTTTCTCTTTCTTCCTTGTCTCTTAGTCCCCCCTATCTCCTTTCCTATTGGCCAACAGTGCTTTATTCATTAATCAGTATGAGAAACATATACAGAATAACATCTCCCATCACAGAGCAGATAGTTTTCTGTAGATTACCAGTAATTTACTAATTTTGGTTGGGAAATTATTTTAATACCATAAAATAGTTCTCTGCATTCCTAATTAATTTAACTATAGAAGAAATATTATTATTGGTGAGGTTTTTTTTTTCAATATTCCACAAAAGTATCTTATTTTCTGATGTGAAGACATCCTCATCTCCCACTGTAACAAACATAATCCATGAAACCTTTTCTTCTTGACAACTAATCTCCATGCATGTCTAACTTCTTTGTGTTATCACCATTATCACCAGTAACAATGTCATTCAGATGACTTATAGCTGTTGTCCACATGGTTTTCTTTATTTTTTCATATTTTTATTAAAATAAGAAACAATACCAATCTGAGTTCTTTATACCTACCATTTGTCCATGTGGCCCAGTGACACCTATATCATTCCTCCTTTTCTCCATAGAAAGGGCGAGGATTTCTGTGGGGCACTCTTCCAGGACTTTCACATCATTTCTTGCAGGTCATATGGCCTCCACCAGGGGTCTAGGTAAGGAAAATTTTCCTGTATGAGGAATTGGCTTCCATAATCTATTCATGCAGTATGTATAAATGGTGTTCCTTTACCAGAGGCCCTATAGACTGCTGAGTCCTCCTATATGCAGGAAGACCATTTCTGTCCTTTGCTGGTTTCTAAGTAGTCAATTTGGTATCCATGCACTTCCCCTTGTTCACATCAGAAATTTCTATGGCTTTCGTCAGATGGTCTTGATCTGTTTGCTCATCACTCCTCCCTCTCTACAACTGGATTCCAGGAAGTAGGCTCAATGCTTATCAGTAGGTTCCAAATGAAATGAATGCTATGTATTTGAAAACATGATTAAGAGCAGTAGATTTGTTTCCAGATAGTTGGTAATACTAGGTGTTGCTGGTCCAAATTAGAGCAGACAATTATATCTTGTACAGAAATGTTGAGTTTTGGTATCCTTTTATCACAGCAGCCAGAACAGAAAGTATGACATCTCCTTGATGAGAAGGAAATATTAGAGAAGCTTGGACAGAGATTGGGGATATAGAGTAGTCTAAGGGAGAATGTTAAAACTTTTGGGCAATGGTAAAACTCGCATCCTTGATGAGATGTGTGTATTCCTAATGTGCAGAAAGACATACCTCCATGGGCATTGTGGTATATCAGAGACCTATTTGGCTAATAGAATTTCAGAACTCTTGGAATTAAGGGGACTTCCTCAGTACAAGTTCATTAGAGAGGAGTTATTGCAGAATTTAGAATTGGGTAAAGGAGTAGAGGTTTAGGAACCTTTTTTACAGGCATTTCTCACAAGTCCTTCAGAATCAGTGGAAGACCAGGGTGTTCGAATAGGTTCATCCCTTTGGGGCCATTACAGAAAGCCTTTCTCTAGTCAGCCAACAAATGTACAGACAACCATGGGGAAGTGTTGGCCTGATTCACAAAAGCATTTGGCTTATTGGTAGTAGTGCACAGAGAATACCAGTTTCAATACGTCATAGGTGCTCTTCCTCTGGCCTTTCCAAAGAAAATATATCCATTGGCACCAAGCTCCAAAGATGGGAACCAAACAAGCTGTAAGGCCAAGACTTGCCAGAGTTGGGTCTCTAGGCCTGCAGCATTGCATGGATTCCAGGTGTTTGGGAAGGTGCAGTGTGGTGAGGTGAATGGGGTCACAGACCTCAAAGGGTCCTCTACTTCATAGTCCATAGACAGTCAGCTTTGGGTACCTGCCAGCTCTGTGGAAGTGAAGAAGTTGCTCCTTGTGAGAGGACAGAGGGGCTCACTGTCAATCCTGAGGCCACACTCAGTAAATCCTCAGAAATCTCACACCAATCTGAAACATAATGAAGAAGCTTCAGAACCCAAATCATGGCCTTGGGTGCTAGTGGCTAAGTGTCACTCTCTAATTGTTCACCCAGCCTTGTCTGAGAGCCACCCCCAAACCTTCAGAAACCCAGCAGCTATCTGTAAGGAGTAAGGTTTTCCACCTGCTGCTGGTCTTGTCCTGCCACCGTGCCAGCACCAATTAGCACACAGAGAATCTGTATTTGATATAATGCTGTTTGCCAATTACTTGTCTCTTATCAGCTAGCTCTGTCTTAAGTATTAACCCATTTCTGTTAACCTAAGTGTTTACACATAATTTCACCTTACCGGGGAGTGGGGCAGGCATCATGTCTCCCCAGCCTGTCCATGTTGACACCTCCTTACTACTTTCTCTTTTCTCTTTGTCTCCTAGTCCTATCTTGCTTTCCTATTGCCCAACAGCTATCTATTTGAACCTGGCCACCAACTTGACCACTCCAAATGTTAGGCCTGCTTTAGGTCTGCTGCAATCTTGCTCCCGACCAAAACAATGCAGCCATGTCAAGACAGCCAGCCAAGTAGCAGCGTCTGAGGCTGACCCAGTGCTGGTAGGGCAGTGAGATGGTGGTGTCACTGAGCTCAGGGCACAGGAGATGGGCAGATGAAACAATTGTGATGGCAAGCCACATCAATAGGGTCTTATTCCAAGCACTGGCATCACACCTGGCAGAAGGTCAGATTAGTATGGACACAAGTCAAAGAGTAGGCAACTGTGTGCACTTATGAGGAGTTGAGATTTCAGGGACAACATTCCCATGGGTCTGATATTTAGAAGATAAAGTGGAAAGCCAGTGCGACCCTTGATACTACAGCCAAAGTTACCCCTCCCTCTGAGTTAAGGTGGAAGCTGTACTACATGATATGCATCAGGGGCCACCAAGGGGAAGGTGACATCCATGACCCCTTCCGAGGAAGCAGCCCTGCTCCCCAGTTTCCTAGATGTTGATAAAATGAAACATCAAAAGAATAAACATTACATCTAACCTGCCCCTTTGCCAACCAGGTCCTGCACCCAAACCACAAACCTCATCACCTCCTAAGCATCACAAGGCAACCAATTTGAGCTACCTCCAGCACTCTCACAGTCTATCTCCAGCCCACAGCCTTGCACCACCACCACTAACTAGGAAACATTCAGGAAATTTGTCTTTCATTTCTCCAAGTCTGAAAGTCTCCCTCAAGATGGAATTTTTTGAGTCATTTACCTATAGATTATCCCTCAATGGACTCAGGTGTTTCTGAAGAGATTGAAGTGGAATGAGGAAATGTAACATAGAAACTAAGGTAGAATAAGCAATTCTTGCTTTGCACACCATGTTAACTGCAGAACAAACTCACCCCTGTCCTCAGTGACTTCAAAAAATGATCCAGGAGTCACCACAGGAAACCCTCATGGGGCCTTAATCATTTTCCCCCAGGGTTCCACACCCATGTAACAGAAACAAGTATGCAACAGACAGAGGATTTCAGTCCAAAAACTTGCATGCAAAAACACCATCTCACACAAGATGACCTAAACTGCAAACAGGTTCTCCCCTTCAGAACCAAATTTATGGACTTAGAAACTGGGGGCTGTGTGTTTTCCCCTAACTGCCCCATCATGTTTCTCTGATGTCCACCTCCCACCACATTCCATGATGGAACACTGATCTCCTTCCTACTTCAGCATCCAGGGTGGTATTGTGTATGTTGGCTTCTTGCACACGGAGCAAAATAAATGTTCATTTTCAAAGAATCCAGACCAAAAGAGGCCTCCCAATCTGACCCAGGACTGATAGGGCAGCAGGATGGTGGTGTTCTAAATCACAGGGCACAAAAGAAGTTAGGCAGATGACATATGGGTTAGGATCACTCAAGTAAATACGGCCCAAACACCAGAACTGACTTTTCATTTGGCAGATGGTATTACCACGCTGGACATAGGGCAAAGAGCAGGGGCTGTGAGAATATGTGATGGATCCAGTTTTAAAGAACAAGGGTCCCATGGGTTTGATTTTTCTGAAAAAAAAAAAAAAAGGATAAAGGCCACAAATACCTTGGCCTTCATGCTCACAGTACCAAGCCATCAACATTAAATTGGATGCTATGCTGTATTATCTGCTAATTATCAGTTAGTATCTGCCATATTATCCCACTAAGGGAACTGTGACATCCTTGGCCTCTTCCCAGGAGGCAGGCCACTATGGAGGTTGATGTGGTGTCAAGAGCACAAGGAAAGAATAAACATTCAATCCAACTTTTCCACTTACCTCCAAGGCCTTTGCCCTGTGCCCACACCCTAGACATCTAAGCATCACCATGCAACCATTCTGAGCTATGTCCCACTCTGTAGCATGTAGCACAAAAAATAAAAATAAAAGGACCAGAGACAGATATTGGGGTTCAGTTTTCAAGATGCAAATCAGAGAAGCAGAAGAGCCAAGCCAGCCCATAGATCTCATCTCTGCTCAGATGAAATGGATCTTCTGAGTAAAAGGCTCTCAGATTATATTTTCTCCTTATATTGCTTTCTCCAACCAATCTCCTGGAGGCATTTGCTCTGAAATTACAAAGGGAGATACCTGGGCATGTAATGTGGAGCTCTGAATTCAGAGATAGTCAGACTCGCCACTGGAAAAAGTTTAATCTTGAATCCTTCCACATGTTTCCCACAAAATAGACTGATCCAGCTAGCCACAAGTACACACACACACACACACACACACACACACACACACACACACACACTCATGCACGCACGTGGATGAGCGCATGTGAAGGAAAAGACCTCACCACACATTATCCCAACCTGAGATGGCACTAAAGGAGTCCTATAAGGTTTCCCCTACATGCAAACTCGTCATCCCCTACAGCTCTTATTTTACCACCATAAATTTGACACATCCTTATCTCTTTGAGACTGTTTATGTGCTCTCCAAGAAGTAGCTTCCTGTACAGGGAACACACAAAGAATAAACCCATACAAAAACACAACCAAAGAGAGAGACAGAGTAGAGATAGAGATAGAGACCCCTTGTGTTGATTTCATAAAGTTCTTTAAGTATTGTACAGGGTAGAGCAGGGTAATGAAATTTTCTATCTTTGACCCTTGGGGTTCTTCCTGTATTTAAGGGGTGGTGAGCTACTTAAGAAAGTGCACATTGGGCCACATATTTGGGTGAACTGTTTAGCAGAGATGAAGCCTGCTGGAGCAGGTAAGTTCAGTGAAAACTTGCCTGGCTTGGATTGTACCCACAAGACTGACTGAATTGTTTGGGGAATTCTTCAGTCCCCACCATACTCCGGCTGCTTCTACTCAGCATCACAGTTGCTCTAGTTTCAAACGTACTAGGTATAGAAAACCAGGTCTTATGAGTCATGAGGGTGGTTCATACCCTTGTAGGGTTCTGGGGAGGTGACTCTAGAGGAGAAATCTTTTGTAAGGGATTCCAGTCCCTGAATGACATCTGCAGCCCAGCTCAAGGAGAAAGTCATGTCTAAAATAAACCAATGTAAAGCCAGAGAAGAGTCCTTGCTTATGGGGAAAATTAAGGAGGGACATATTGTGTCATATAATTTAGTTATAAATCTCATTATCAAGAATTGGTATTTAAAGTATCCTTTCCAGTGTTTCTCAGACTCTTAGTTGTGGTCATCCTTGTAAGACTGAACATTTCTCTAGAATCAATTTTCTCTTCACACCTATAATGTCTCCCTCTATTATGATATCTCTTTTCTTGCTTTCATCTATTCCACACCTGACTCAATCATCTTGGTCACACATGCTCTCCTTTCCTACCCTTCTCTCCCTTATCTTTCTCTCTACTCACTGTCCCTTCATGCTCCTGATATGCTGGGAAATTGATGATGCTTTCTCCTTCTGTTGGGGACCTTGTAAAATTCCCTTGTATTGTTTCCTCCTTTTATCCTAATTTCTATAGTGGTGTGAATTGTAGACTGGTGATACTTTGCTCTATGTCTAAAATCCACAGATGAGTGAGTACATCCATGTTGAGCCTTTTGTGAGTCAGTTATCTCACTCAGGAATTTCAAGTTTCATTCATTCACTAAAGTATTTCAAAATTCCATTTTTCCTCATTGAGTTTATTCCATTGAGTAAATGTACCATAGCTTCTTCATTCATTCTTCATTTGAGGAGCATCTATATTGCTTCCAGATTCTTGCTATTACAAATAATGCTGCTATGAAAGTAGTTGGACTGATGTCTTTGCTGATCAGTTGGGTATATGCCTAAGAGGGGAATTACTGGGTCCTGTGGTAGAATGATTCTGGTTTTTCTGTGGAACTGTCATACTGATCTCCAAATAGGCTGTATAATTTTCACTCCCACAAGCAGTGGAGGTGTGTTCCCCTTCCTTGAAACTTTTCCAGCATAAGCTGTTCATGGTGTTTCTGATTTAACCATTCTGACAGGAGTAAAATTTTTTTTCAGAGTTGTTTTTGTTTGCATTTCCCTGATGATTAAGGATGTTGAGCACTTTCGTAAATGTATTTCAACCATTTTTATTTTCTCTATTGAGATTGTGTATTCAGTATCCCATCTTCTAATTTGATTATTTGATGTTTTGTTGATTTGTTTCTGAGTTCTTTGCACATTCTGTCAGATGAGGGGTTGGTGAAGATCTGTTCCCACTCTGTGTGCTGTCCACAGTGTTGTCCACTGTGTCTTTTGCCTTACATATGGCTCTCAGTTTCAGTAGGTTCCATTTATTATTGATCTCACTGTTTGGTATTATGACTAGGAATAACTCTCCTGTAGAGAGCTGCGAAGTGCTGCACCATACAGATGGCGCTGGCTTCTGTCCTCCAACTTCCCGATGGTGAGTACTCTCTGTATTAAACAATTCCATATCTGGCTAAAAGCTGAGAATCTGTCTTGCTTCTGTGTATGTTGACCTGTCTTTTTTTGTTTTCACCGCATGGCATTCTGGGGTTGACTGCCCAAGGGCTTTTAATCTGTGGGCTGGGCTGCCCCCAAGGTCAGAATTTTATACAAGTTTCCTGAATAAACTGCTTAAAGAAGAGTCTGAATGTTGCGTTTTCTTTGCTTGTCTAAGTAGAGGTGACACTCTCCTGTAAAATTTCCTTCAAGAGTACCTCAAACTTTCTCTTCTAAGAGGTTTAGGGCAGCTGGATTAATTTTTAGGTCTTTGATCCATTTGTTCTAAGTTTTGTGTATAGCGATTCACATAGGTCTCTTTGTAGTCTTCTACATATCATCATCCAGTTTTGCCAGAACCATTTGTTGAATAAGATTGCCTCCTTCCATTGTATTATTTTTCCTGTTTCATCAAAACTCAGGAGTTTGTAGGTGTGTTGGTTAATATCAGGATTTTCAGTTCCATTGGTCTACCTTTCTATATGTGTGACAATACCAAGTGCTTTTTTGGTACTTTAGCTCTATAATAGAGCTTAGGGCTTGAAGTCGGAGAATGTGATGCTTTCTGAAGTTCCTTTATTATACAGCATTTTTTGATTATTGTGACTCTTTTGTTGTTCCATATACTGTTGAGTATTGTTTTTTCAAGGTCAGTGAAGAAATAAATGTGCTAGGATTTTTACCGGGAATGCTTTGAATCTGTAGATTGCTTTTGGCAACATTGGAGTTTTTACGATATTTATCTTACCAATTCAAGAGCATGGGTGATCTTTCCATTTTCTAGTATCTTCTTTAATTTCCTTCTTTAAAGACACAAGACTATGCAATATAGGCCTTCTACTAGTTTGGTTATAGTTACCCCAAGATGTTATTTGTTGTTTTTCCTATTGTAAAGGGTGGTGACTCTCATCCCGTTTATCTTCTGTATATAGTAAGGCTACTGACTTCTTTTTGTTTTTATTAGTCTTGTGTACTGTCACTGTTTGAAAGGTGTTTATCATCTGTAGGAGTTCATTGGTAGAGTTTTTTGGGTCACTTATGTAAACTATCATATCATCTGCTAATAGTAACAAATTGACTTATTACTTTCCAATTTGTGTCCCTTTGATCTTCTTTTCTTGTTTTCTTTCTGTAGCTAGAACTTCAAGCACAATATTGAAGATTTATGGAGAGAATGCACAGCTGTCTTGTTCCTTATTTTAGAGTAATTGTCTTAAGCTTCTCTAAACATAGGTTAATGTTCTATGTTGCTTTACTGTATATGGCTTTTATTATGTTTAGGTAGGTTTCTGTTATCCCTGTTCTTTCCAAGGACTTTATCATAAAAGGGTGTTTGATTTTGACACTGGCATTTTCAGCATTTAGTGAGATGATAATGTGATTTTGCTGTTTTACTTTATGTATATGGTGGATCAAATTGATAGATTTTCATATGTTGAACCATCCCTGCATCTGTGACATGAAGCCTACTTGGTCATGGTAGAGGACTTATTTGATGTGTTCATGTAATCGATTTTCCAGTATTTAATTGAATACTTTTGCATGAAAGTTCATGAGGGATATCTGCCTGTAATTCTGTTTCTTAGCTGTGTCTTTGTGAGGCTTGCATATCAAGGTAATTGTAAACCAATTAAAAAATGGTAATGAACCTTTTGCTTCTATTCTGTGAGACAATTTGAGGAGTTTGGGTATTAGCACTTCTATGAAATATTTGTAGAATTCTGCACTGAAGTCCTTTGACCTTGTGTCTATGGGTTTGTTTTTGTTTTTTTTTTTGGGGGGGGGGCTTGGGTGGAGTTTCATGACTATTTCTATTTCAGTATGTGATCTAAATCTATTTAAATTGCTTATTTATCCATATTTTCAATTTGATAAGTGATAACAATCCAGAAATCTGTCCATTTCCCTTAGATTTTTTACTTTAGTATAGTACATATTTTCAAAGTATGAACTGAAATGTCTCTGGGTTTCCTCAGTGTTTGTTCATATATCCCCATTTTCATTTCAGATTTTGCTGGTTTGCATGTTCTCTCTCTGCTTCTTGATTTGTTTGCCCCTAAGGTTTGTCTATCTTGTTTATTTTTCAAAGAAACAACTTTTTGTTCTATTCATTTTTTCTTTGGTTTCCATGTTCCTACTTTATTGATTACAGCCCTCAAATTGATTATTCACTGGCAGGTACTCCTCCAGGGTAAGTTTGTTTGTTTTTAGTCTATGTCTTTCAGTTGCGCTCTTAATTATATAATTTGACTATCATCTGTTTACTTCACATGAGCACTGATTGCAATGAACTTTCCTTGTATAACTGCTTTAAAAGTGTCCCATAAGTTCAGGAATGTTCTGTCTTCATTTTCATTGAATTCTACAAATCTTTTCTTTATTTCATTATTTCTTCCTGGACCAGGGAATGGTAATTTACTCATTATTCAGTTTCTATGAATTTGTAGCGTGTCTGCAGTATGTATTCTTGTTCTGAACCAATGCAAATCTAAACAATGCCAAGAAACCATGGGATCAAGATCCGCTAAAGGGCAGAGAATTAAGAGGGATTATTTTATTTTCAAAAAAGTGAAAAGGTTTATGATAGAGTTAAGTAATTGTATTGTATCCGTTCTAGATATTAGAAAATTGAAGCATTGAAAAAAGGTTTAAAATACTCATCATTGTACTTCAATAGCATTATGATGCTTGCGTTTTCATGCTTAAGTCAACTATAGGCAAGTTGTAGCTTGAGAGACAGTTAAATATGTAGAACCCAAAAGAAAGAGCCCTGCATCGTTTTTGTGAGCAAATCAGTGATGCTGTAAGGTTAGTTGTTCTTTAGGTATTCTCCTTTTAGCACGTGGGAGGGGCACTAGAATGTGACAGAATGTTGGTGCATACATGTTGCCTGGCAACCCTGTTGCATTCTGTATCCTGGTATCATGGGCCAAGACTAGAGAGCAGCTTTGAGAAAGTGTTATCATGGGACATTACAGACTCCCAAGATAATTATTTCCTTAAACTTTCAATGACAGCGATTGATTCCCCTAATCAAGTCATAGCCTCACCTCTGGAAGATTGCCTACAGCTTTTACTGGTCACCAAATTCTAGATTACCTAATTATCAGAGAACATTCAATTTCTTCTGTTTATGAATTCTCTCTCTCCTAAGAATTAATACTATGGAAACAAAGATAATAAGACTCACAAATATTCATCAAAAGGTGAGTTTCCATTATTGACTTCCTTCAGGAAGGTGATAATCCATTTGTTAGAGTAGATTTAGGGATTATTGGATTGCAGTCCATCTCCTTTGAGGCAGCCGTCCAACATGAAATATTTAGGATCTTCTAAAAACCCTACATACACAATGATTTTTCAGCATTTAAACATTTTATGACTCTGCTTTCCGATTAAATGAGGGATGAACCTGGGAGTTTCCCACCATCATGTAGGAGTCAGTGAGAGTCAATTGTGTCGAGTATGGCAGCCCATTTCATCAACTGATTATGTTGCTCTTTGATTATTAAAATAGGACATTAGATAATCCATGATCAGTGGATTCCACGATGTGGGAAGCAATTATTATGGACCATCCAAATATCAATTTTGTAGTTAAAATATTTAAATTAAGCACGATAGCATCATTCAAGAGCCTGGATTGGAGCTACCTTATGTAAGTGGATGATGTTACATGATCTCATTGTTTGATCATTTAACTATATAAAACAATGATTATATCATCCCTGACACCTGGAATCTGGTGCCACAGATCATCTAATTACATAATTACAGTATTTAAATTGACAGTATGTTTTAATACCCAAGATAATGTAAATACTTATAAAGTTATGTAAACCAAAAATCCTCCATTCCATGAAGAGACCTGTAAAACTTCCGCTTGTGCAGATAATGTGCAATATCATAACATTTTATGATACATTGATTCAATTGAGAATGATGACATCCTTCATGACTGGAGTCTGGCCATGCTTCCATGCCAGTAAAATGCTACATCACCTATTTATTGTGACAGTTAGTTATTAGTGACTTATTTAATTCTTTAAATTATGTAAGCTACAGACAATGCCATCACCAATTATGATTAGTGTGCAAATATCTGACAGGTACAAGGTTAGGAAAGATGTAGACATGGGCAGAGCATTTTCTGAATGATCTATGCATCTCCCATAGTAAAAAGGATGCTGGATGATTGAGTCATGAAGATTGCTCGGGGCCATTCGAGAAGTACAAGACTTCACCAAGGCAGGCATGGTTGTCTGGGTGTTGACTACCTGCTGTTCCTCCACATCTTCACATCGGTTGTGATCTACCATGAGAAGAAGAAGTGGCACTAGGAGGTTGGCACCATCTCCGAGAACTGGCAAGAGGATGACGACCCAGAACACGGAAGAACATCTCTCTCTCAGATATGCTGGTTATGCCCCAGCTGCAGCCATATTTTTCAGCTGGTAGCAACATATTGGTTACTACTTCTAAGCCAGGAATGGGCCCATTATCTCAGATCCTGCAGCACCACAACAGAGATTCAGGTGCTGGTGATGATGTCTGTCAATCCAACAGAATTCATCATGCAAGACAGTATGATTATCTGACGATTAACTTACGGCATTTTAAAAATCCTTGATGACAGCATACATTTCCATATCTGTCAAGTCTGCCCAGGATTTGAAGATACAAAAAAAAAAGGTCAACGACTTACATATTTAAAGATGTAATTATTAAATTCTTTCATTATATAATCTATGATCCCTGAAGTTTGGTGCCACCTTGTGTGACTCAAGTGTGACAGATGATCTAAATATCTGATTATTTCAATATACAAATCTGTATTTTTCTACTCCAGGTAGAGTGGAGTCTGGATCCACCATGTTGGTTTTAAATTGTTTCTTATTACCTTTCTTTCTTTCTTTCTTTCTTAAATCAATGTTGATATCGATTTGTTATCTCTCTATGGGTTAATTATGAGAAATTATCTATTCATTCATTTTTTTTGTTCATATATATGATTAAGAACTCAATGACACTTCATTATTGAGCAATCATTTAGGCTTCACACATAAAACACCATTCACTGGTTTAAAGTTTATTCATTTAATTATGAAAATCTGTCATTATGTATTCAGTGATCACTGGAGTTTTGAGCCTCCTTAGGGGAGTCCATCGTGCCAGAACATCACATCATCGAATACTACACTTACTTACTTAACTGTTAAACTAGGAAATTAAATGATAATTCATCACTTAATTAATGAATTTAAAATACAAGTCATGTTATGGACCATAACTCCCTTTTGGAGTCAGATTTTGCGATTTGATGTAATATCATCTCATTACTTCATCATTTAGCTATATAAAGAGATCTTTACATCAGCGATATGTTTAGGACTTTGGTGCCATTTCGTCAGTGTTAATATAAAATGCCTACTAATTTAATATCAATTGAATATGTTATCAATTTAATTTATTACCAATTTAATTTATTATCAATTTAATGGATTATCAATTTAATTTTTGTACAGGCCTTGGCCCTGGCCTTGGCCCTGGCCCTGGCCCTGGCCCTGGCGGTTCTGGACCATTGGAAATCTAAACAATGGTGAGAATCCATGGGATCAAGCTCCTCTAAAAGGAAGAGAATGAAGAGGTATTATTTTATATTAAAAAAGGGAAAAGGTTTATGGTAGAGATGACTAATTGTATTGTATCCATTCTAGGAATTAGAAAATTGAAGCATAGAAAAAAGGTTTAAAATACTCACCATTGTACTTGAATGGCATTATGATGCTTTCGTTTTTATTCTTATGTCACTATCGGCATGTTGTAGCTAGAGAGACGGGTAAATATGGAGAACCCAAAAGAAAGAGCCCTGCTTTGTTTTTGTGAGAAACTCAGTGAGGCTGTAAGGTTAGTTCATCTTTAGTTATGCTCCTTTTAGCATGTGGGCGGGGCACTAGAATGTGACAGAATGTAGGTTCATAAATGTTGCCTGGCAACCCTGCTTGCATTCTGTATTCTGTTATCATGGGCCAAGTACCAGAGAGCTGCTTCGAGAAACTGTTATCATTGGACATTACAGTCTCCCAAGATAACTATCCCCTAAAACTTTCAATGACAGCATTTGTTTCCCATAACCAAGTCATAGCCAAATCTCTGGAAGTTTGCCTACAGCTTTTACTGGTAACCAAATTCTAGATTACCTAATTGTCAGAGAACATTCAATTTCTTCTGTTTATGAATTCTCTCTCTCCTAAGAATTAATACCATGGAAACAAAGATAATAAGACTCACAATTATTCATCAAAACGTGAGTTTGTCATTGTTACCTTCCTTCAGGATGGTGATAATCCATTTCTTAGAGTAGACTTAGGAATTATTGGATTGCAGTCCATCACTGTTGAGGCAGCCGTCCAACATGAATTATGTAGGATCTTCAAAAAAACCTGCATACACAATGACATTTCAGCATTAAAACATGTTAATTCTCTGCTCTGCTATTAAATAAGGGATGAACCTGGGAGTTTCCCACAATCATGTGGGAGTCAACTGAGAGGCAATAGTGTGGAGTATGGCAGATCATTTCATCATCTGATTATGTTGTTATTTGATTATTAAAATAGGACATTAGATAATCCATGATCAGTGGATTCTATGATGTGGGAAGCAATTATTATGGACCATCTATATATCAATTTTGTAGTTAAAATATTTAAATTAATCACGACAGCATCGTTCAAGAGCCTGGTTTGGAGCCACCTTAGGGAAGTGGATGATGTTACATGAACTCATTGTTTGATTATTTAACTATATAAAACAATGATTATATAGTCCATGATATTTGGAATCTGGTGTGACAGATCATCTAATTACATAATTAAAGTTTTTAAATTGACATTCTGAGTTAATACCCCAGATCATGTAAATATTAATAAAGTTATATAAAACAAAATTCCTCCATTTCATGAAGAGACCTGTAAAGCTTCCTCTTGTGGAGATAATGTGCAATATCAACACATTTTACCATACATTGATTCAGTTGAGGATTATGACATTCTTCATGACTGGAGTCTGGCTATGCTTCCCTGCCAGTGAAATGCTACATCACCTATATATTGTGACAGTTAGCTATTACTGACTTATTTAATTCTTTATATTATGTAAGCGACAGAAAATGCCATAACCGATTACGATTAGTGTGCAAATATCTGTCAGGGACAAGGTTAGGAAACATGTAGACATGGGCAGAACATTTTCTGAATGATCTATGCATCTCCCAGAGTATGAGGGATGCTGGATTATTGAGTCCAGACGGTTGCACAGTGCCCTCCGAGAAGTACAAGGACTTCACCAAGGCCGACATCGTGGTCTGGTGTTGACTACCTGCTCTTACTCCACATATTCACATCGGTTGTGATCTACAATGAGAAGTATTGGCACTAGGAGGACAGCACCATAACTGAGACCTGGCAAAAGATGACGACTCAGAACACAGAAGAACTTCTCTTTCTAAGCTATGCTGGTGATACATTTGCTGCAGCCAACTTTTCAGCTGTTATCAACATTGTGGCTTCTAGAGCTACGCCAGGATTGGGCCCAATATCTCACGCCCTGCCGTCCGAAAACAGAGATTCAGGCGCTTGTGATGAGGTCAGGCCAACAGAATTCATCAGGTAAGACAGTATGATTATCTGACGAATAACTGATGGCATTTTAAAAATGCGTGATTACAGCATACAGTTTCATACCTGGCAAGTCTGCCCAGGAATTGATGATACAAAAAAGGTAAATGGCTTACATATTTAAAGATGTAAGTATTCAATTCTTTCATTATATAATCTGTGATCCCTGAAGTTTGGTGCAAACTTGTGTGACTCAAGTGTGACAGACTATCTAACTATCTGATTATTTCATTATTCAAATCTGTCTTATTCTACTCCAGGAAGAGTGGAGTATGGATCCACCTTGTTGGTGTTAAATTGCATCCTGTGAATTTTTTCTTTCTTTCTTTCTTTCTTTCTTTCTTTCTTTCGTTCTTTCTTTCTTTCTTCCTTTCCTTATTTAAATCAATGTTGATATCAATTTGTTATCTCTCTTGGGGAGAATTATGAGAAATTATCTTTTCATTCATTCATTTTTTTGTTCAAATCTATGATTAAGAACTCAGTGACACTTCATTATTGAGCAATCATTTAGGCGTCACGCATAAAACACCATTCACTGGTTTAAAGTTTATTCATTTAATTATGAAAATCTGTCAGTATGTATTCAGTGATCACTGGAGGTTTGAGCCTCCTTAGGGGAGACCGTTGTACCAGACCATCACATCATCTAATACTACACATACTTATTTAACTGTTAAACTAGGAAATTAATTAATAATTCATCATTTAATTTATGTGTTTAAAATACAGTTAACGTTATGGACCATAAGTCCCATTTGGAGTCAGATTTTGTATGTTTATGTTGTAATATCATCTCATTACTTCATCATTTAACTATGTAAATAGATCTTTACATCAGCGATAGGTTTAGGACTTTGGTGCCATCTCATCAGTGTTAATATAAAAGGCCCACTAATTAATTATCAATTTAATTTTTTAAAAACATCATTATTGCAGGAAGAGTTCAGTCTGACTACTCCATGTGGGATTTAAGTATGTACCACCATGTCATTATTCAATCATATTTCATTATATATTACTTATTTAAATCGATGAAGATGTTCTTTTGACTAGAGTCGGGCCGTTCCTCCAAGGGAGTTAATCACGTGGCATTATTTAATTATCTAAGTACTACTTCCTTGAAAATCACTGGAGTTTGGTTCCATCTTATGAAAGTTAAGTATGGAGGACTATCCAATTATTAACTTATTTGATTGCGTAAGACATGATAGTGTTATCCGTCATTTGGCTGCTGAGGGATTGACACAGCAGGAGATCGGTACCAGAAGCAGTGGCAAGAGAATGGGGGACACTGCCTTATATGGTGATTACTGATTACGTAATTGTAGATTTTTAACAATCGAATGATTACACGATTTTAAATAAAACAGTACTATTTTGCATCATCAGTTTCTGAGAGGTTGCAACAGAACTGACCCATGAAGGACACAGTGACAACCAATTTTAAAAATGGAATAACTGAATAATCTCCTGATCAGTAAATCTGATCTAATGAATCTGTCAGGCTGATAACATGACACACCACCAACAATAAATCACTCTAAATAACCATATTAGAAAGGGGGGTACAGGACTTAATAGAGAACAGTCAATTGGGGAATCCAAAATGACTGAAGAAACAGAAGACACTGCTCAAAATCCTTAATCCTCAGCCTAATGCAAATCTAAACAACTCTGAGAAACCATGGGATCAAGCTCCTCTAAAGGAAAGAGGATGCAGAGGAGTTAATTTTATTTTCCATGAAGGGAAAGGGATTATGGTACAGGCGATTAATTGTATTATTTCCGTTCTAGAAATTAGAAAACTGAAGCATAGAAAACAGGTTTAAAATACTCATCATTGTACTTGAATGGCACAATGATGCTTTTGTTTTCATGCTTATGTCACTATAGGCATGTTGTAGCTTGAGAGACGGGTAAATATGTAGAAATGAAAAGAAAGAGCCCTGCTTTGTTTTTGTGAGAAACTCAGTGAGGCTGTAAGGTTAGTTCATCGGTGGGTATACTCCTTTTGGCATGGGGGAGGGGTACTAGAATGTGACAGAATGTTGGTACATGAATGTTGCCTGGCAACCTGGCTTGCATTCTATACCCTGGTATCATGGGCCAAGGACCAGAGAGAAGCTTCGAGAGTGGGTTAACATGGGACATTACAGTCTCCCAAGATAACTATCTCCTAAAAATTTAATGACAGCATTTGATTCGCCTAAACAAGTAATAGCCACACCTCTGGAAATGTGCCTACAGCTTTTACTGATTACCAAATTCAAGATTACCTAATTATCAGAGAACGTAGTCTGTGGAGAAACTGTTCAAAGTCTTCTGTTTATGAATCCTCTCTCTCCTAAGAAGAAAAACTATGGAACAAAAGATAATAAGACACACAATTACTCATCAAAAGGTGAGTTTGCCCATGTTGACTTCCTCCAGGAATTGATGATACAAAAAAAATGTCAACGGCTTACACATTTAAAGATGTAATCATTAAATTCTTTCATTATATAATTTGTGATCCCTGAAGTTTGGCACCACCTTGTGTGACTCAAGTGTGACAGACCATCTAACTATCTGATTATTTCATTAATCAAATCTGTCTTTTTCTACTCTAGGGAAAGTGGAGTCTGTATCTACCTTGTTGGTGTTAAATTGTATCTTGTGAATTCTTTCTTTCTTTATTTCATTCTTTCTTTCTCCCTTTCTTTATTTAAATCAATGTTGAAATCATTTTCTTACCACCCTAGGGATGAAATATGAGAAACTATCTCTTTATTCATTCATTTTTTGTTCAAATATATGATTAAGAACTCAATGTCTCTTCAGTATTGAGCAATCATTTAGGCTTCACGCATAAAACACCATCCACTTGTTTGATGTTTATTCATTTAATTATGAAAATCTGTCATTACGTATTCAGTGATCACTGGAGTTTTGAGCCTCCTTTGGGGAGACCGTTGTACCATACCATCACGTCTTCTAATACTGCACTTACTTATTTAACTGTTAACCTAGGAAATTAAGTATTAATTCATCATTTAATTTACGTATTTAAAATACAGGTAAAGTTATGAACCATAAGTTCCGTTTGGCGTCAGATTTTGGGAGTTGATGATGTAATATCATCTCATTCTTCATTATTTAGCTATGTAAATAGATCTTTACATCAGCGACAGGTTTATGACTTTGGTGCCATCTCATCAGTGTTAATATAAAAGGCCCACTAAATAATTTTCAATTTAATTTTTTAGAAACATCATTATTCCAGTAAGAGATCAGTCTGACTACTTCATGTGGGATTTAAGTATGCACCACCATGTTATTTTTCAATCATTTTTCATTATATATTAATTATTAAAATCTATGAAGGTGTTGTTCTTCTTGACTGGAGTCGGGCCAAACCTCCATGGGAGTTAATCACGTGGCATTATTAAATTATCTATAGTACAATAAGCATGAAAACGAAAGCATCATAATGCCCTTCAAGTATAATGATGAGTATTTTAAACTGTTTTTCTATGCTTCAATTTTCTAATTCCTAAATGGATACAATGCAATTACTCGCTTCTACTATAAACCTTTTCTCTTTTTTGAAATTAAAATAATACCTCTTCATTCTCTGCCCTTTAGAGGAGCTTGATCCCATGGTTTCTCGGCATTGTTTTGATTTGCATTGGTCCAGAACAGCCAGGGCCTGGGCCGGGGCCGGGGCCGGGTACAAAATTAAAGTAGAACACAGATGCAGATGGAGAGGACAAGACCAGGCAGCAGAAACACATAGAGACAGCTTACCTGAACAAGATTAGCTAACAGGCCACCAGACTGATAGCTGGGAAGCCAGCATGGGACTGACTCAGGCCCCCCTGAATATGGGTCACAGCCAGAAGAATCAGCAGTCTAAAGGACCTCAGACAGTTGAGCCAGGATATATCCCTGGTGCACAAAAGGACCTTGCGAATACATCCCCCATGGAGGGATAACTGCCTTAATCTAGAGACAGGAGAGAAGCCCTGTTTTTTCAATATAAAGTTAATTATTATCTTTTCAAGGTCAGTGAAGAATTGTGCTGGCATTTTAATAGATATTGCATGGAATCTGTAGATTGCCATTGGCAATATTGCCATTTTTAGTATGTTTATTCTACTTATCCATTAGATTGGTAGATCTTTATATTTTCTCGTGTTTTCTTTAATTTCTTTTTGTAGAGACACAAATTATTATTGAATAGGCCTTTCACTTGTTTGGTAAGTGTTACCCCAAGGTACTTTTTGTTGTTTGTGGCTATTGTACAGGGTGATGTTTCTCTGATTTCTTTATCAGCCCCTTTGTTGTCTGAATATAGAATGGCTACGATCTTTTTTTTTTTCAGTTTATTTTGTATGCTGATACTTCGCTGAATGTGTTTTTCAGCTGTAGGAGTACCCTGGTAGAGTTTTTTTGTTTGCTTATTTAAACTATCATATCTTCTTAAAATAGGGAAAGATTGAGTTCTTCCTCTCAATTTGTATCCTCTTGATATCCTTTTCTTGTCGTATTCTTTAGCTAGCTCTTCAAGAGATATGGAGACAGAGAGCAGCCTAGTCTTTGTCCTGATTTTAGAGGAATCGCCTTAAGCTTCTCTACATTCAGCTTGATAATTGCTCTGTGTTTACTACATATTGCTCTTATGTTGTTTATATAAATTGCTGTTATCCCTAATATCTCTAAGACCTTTAACATGAAAGGATGTTTAATTTTGTCAAAGGTTTTTTCTACATCTAGGGAGATGATCATGTGATTTTTTTTTTCATTTTCAATTTGTTTATATAGGTGTATATTTGATATATTTTCATATGTGAATCCATCCCTGCAACCCAAGGATGAAGCCTACTTGATTATGGTAGGCAATGTTTCTGATATATTCTTGGATTCGGTTTTCCCATATTTTCTTGAGTATTTTTGCATCAATGTGCAGGAGGGATATTGGTCTGTAATTTTCTCTTAGTTGTGTCTTTGTGTGAATGGGTATCAAGGTGATTGTAGCCTCAAAAATGTGTTTGGTAAAGAAACTTCTGTTTCTATTTCATGGAGCAGTTTCAGGAGAATTTCTATTAGCTCTTCCGTGAATTTTCAGTAGAATTCTTCACTGAAGAAGACATCTGGCTCTGGGATGTTTTTTATGTTGGAAGGCTTTTTACGATGGCTCCTATATTGTTAGTTGTTATAGGTCAATATAAGTTGCTTGTCTATTCTTGATTTAATTTTGTTAAGTAAGAGTTATCCAGAAATTTGTCCATATCCTTTGACTTTTCAAATTTTGTGGAGTATAAGTTTTCAATATATGACCTGAAAATTGCCTGGGTTTCCTCCATGTCTATTGTTCTGGACCCCCTTTTGTTTCTGATTTTGTTAATTTCCATGTTCTCTCTATGCTTTTTGTTTAGTTTGGATAAAGGTTTGTCTACCTTGTTAATTTTCTGAAAAAACCAACTATTTATTGCATTGATTTTTTTTGTATTATTTTCCTGTTTTTTACTTTATTGTTTTCAGGCCAAAAATTGATAATGGGGCCACTTTTGAGGGTTGAGTTTGCTTCATTTGTGTCCTAAGGTTTTCAGTTGGGTTGTTAATTCTCTAATGTGTCTCTCATGCATTTTCTTCATATGGGCACTTGATGCAATAACCTTCACTCGTAGCAGTGCTTTCAATGTGTCCCATAAATTCATGTATGTTGTATCCACAACCTCATTGAATTTTATGAATTCCTTAATTTCTTTATTTCTTCTTAGACCCAAGTATGTTGAAATTGAGCATTATTCAGTTTCCATGAGTTAGTAGGTTTTCTGTGATTTGTTGTTGTATCTATATGTTGCTGCTCGCCTATGTTTCCTAGATTTTATTTATTCCATTCCTTTTCTCAAGTGATGTTTATTATTGATTTCTGAGTAGAGCAAATTCTTTTGTAACTTTGGGTTATCTTATGCTATATAATTCAGATTTTTTTTTTTGAACTCCTAATCCTGCTTCTCATGTACAGTGCTGGGAAGAAAAACCTACACTTCCTTCCTGCCTGACCCTTGACTGGTCAGTGAGAAGGAAAATAGACCAGAAAATGAGTGAACTCCCAAGATGTCTGATTATTGTGGGGGCTTATATATGAAGAGGGATTTGTGCAAGGATTGAGTTCATGGCCCACTTGGATACTGGTGGAGTCACAGTGCAGAAAGAGAGAGGCAGGATGGAAGCTGAGATTTCATCCTTCAACAGTAGTTAAGGTGAGCAATGTGGAATCAGTTAAAAATTCCTAGATAATCCATAATTTTCCCAGTGGGCAGGTACTTGGAATCCACAGATGAGGGCTATCAAGAATCTGGAAAGAGGAGAGACCTTATCATGAATACAAATTGCTATAGTTAAAGTATTCAGCCAAAAGTGGTCTGGGTGAACTATTGTGGACTATGTAACAGGGGTGATATTTTTTGTGGTTTTGGAGAGAAAAGGTTTGAAAATCCTTGTTGTGCTCTAATTGAAACCACATGGAGCTATGCTTATTAGGCCCATGGACACGGTGGCCTTATTCAGTAATGTTAATGGGATTGCCTGTTTTCCCCCTGTACTCTACTGCTTGAGTAGCCTTCTCCTGAGGTTGTCTCATCAAATGGTGGTAATTCCTGCTGACGTCTTAGAAGTCTATCGTTTCCTTCCATTTCCAAGAAGCTATTCCTCATGAGAAGCTTACTTAGAATAAGACATGGGATAAGCAATTACTTTCTGTCCCAGCTTTAATCTTTTCTTTGTTCTGCCTTCCCTATTTTTCTCATCTTCTGCCACTTCTCCCTCCAGATCTGCTGTTCAAACTTATTCCTGTACTATGAAATAATTATGGTGCTATCTTTTCTGTTGAAAGCTTAAATTGCCTTACTGGCCCAACTTGCAGTATCCTGTCACTATTTAAATTCCTCAAAGTATAGGCTGTGGTCAGACATTGAAAGAACTTAAAGAAGGCAACATATGTGGAATGCAAAATCTGTTTTAGGAGCGAGATTGTGGTGGTTGACACCTGTAATCCCAGCACTCTGGAGACACAGCAAAGTAGATCTATGTGAGACCAAGGCCAGCATGGTCTACAGAGATATTCCTGAAACAACTAAAGCTATTTATTGAACAGATAAACTCTGTCTCAAAAAAAAAAAAAAAACCACATACACACACACACAACAAAAATAACCATCTGTTGTAGGTTCTTTCCTCATTAGCCAGAAATGAATGCAATTTGTCTATACAGACATATTTCTTTATTTATTTCTTAAGTCTTTGGCAATGTCCTTATGTCCTCTTGATTACCCCTTCTTAAACTATGTGATTGTAGGCACTCAGTGGGTTTTTTGGGACCAAGCTTCTTAAAAACTTCATTTCTGGATACCAATTATTTATAGGGATATGTTTAATAAACAGAACTCATTAATTTGTAAAATTGTTCATTAAATGAAAATATAATTCTCTGAATGATGGCAGAATATTACCCCCATTTGAATAGAGAAATCTAGACTATGGGGTGTCTCTCTTTGAAACAAATTTCAGTCACAGCAGGGTCAGAAGCAGAACAGTTTAGACATCCTTTTGAGTTAATTTTGTTAGAGTCTGTGTATATAAGTTCTGAACACATAGAGTCATCGGTAGCTGGGTAACATTAAACAAGATCTCAGGTTACATGGATGAATTTCTCTTGTTTTTATTTATTTATTTATTTCTGACAAAAAGTCGAAGGTATTTTCACCTTATTTTTTTTTTCTTTTCCTCCAATTTGTTCTGTCCCTAATATTGTACACCTCTCGATCACTGCATGGTTTTTGTAGGTTTAGAAGTCATGCTGTATAAATATATGTACTATGGTTTTCATAATCCTATTGGGATTCTAACTGGTTCCAATTTGCATGAATCTTTGTAATCAGATATCATTTTTTGGGTGTTAGAAATTTGAGTCATGTTGCAAATTTCTCTTATACAGAATATGCATACTAATGCATCATGTTCACAATGATTATTGTTTAATTTTTATTTCTGTACTCTGTTTTATTCTTGTTGTTTTCAATCTGGAAATCACATTTACTGTTTTGCTCAGCACATATTCTACTCGGGGATGACCTGAGTCAGATCCCAAAACCCAAAATTCTAGGCTCAATACAACCTCACCTCCAGATGCAGGGTATCTGACAATCTCTACTATGGTATGTAATAATTACACATGAGAAACATCTTTCACACACAATCTGAATATATAAAAACTGGGAATGAATTTGTTTTCTAAATCCTTGTTACTGAAGCTGAAAGACCCGCTGAGGGAGTGGACCCTCACACCCCGACTCAGGAAAGGTGATCCCCCCAAATCACTCATGAGAAGCGGTCTTGATGAAAAAGCATGAGGTCTTTTATATTCCAGTGCCCTGGGGTCCACAGCCATACTCCAGGTGGGGTAGAGGATTGGGAACCCTGGGTACAGGGTTCATACAGCATTTATAGGGTTTCCCAATTCAAGATTACCTAATATCACAGCTTTTATAGGGTTACAAAAAAGCCCACACATTACAAACCAATCATCTCATAGCATCCAGTGCCGACCAATCAATTTGAATTATCCAAGCCTGCGGTTAGCCCAGGAAGTCTGCTTTTGCTAAGGCTTCTGTAGTGTGACAAGGTTCATTTCCTGTTTTCATTCACTCACAGGTGCTGTCGGTAAACCACCTTGTTGTAAACAGTCAAGAATGACCTTTTTCCTTCTCATTGCTAGGGGGCAGAGTCTAGGAAATATTAGGCTAAGTTTTTCCATCCTTACAAAGCAACAATGAGAGCAAAACCAGTCTCTTTTTGTGGATGATTCTAATAAAATTTGTTTCTATTTTATTTTTTTTAAATTTGTTTTCATTTTACATACCAATCCCTCCTTGCCACTCTTCTTCCCCAACTACTCTCCCTTCCTTTCAACTTTTAAAATTCAGAGAGGGTAAGGCCCTCATTCAGGAGTCAACAAAGTCCGGCATACAAATCTGACGAAGAACCAAACCTTTCTATCTTTTATCTCAACTGAGAAAGTTATCCCACTATAAGGTGTGGGCTCCAAAAACACTGTTCAAGCAACTGGGATGGGACCTGGTTTCACTGCCAGGGGCCCCCTAACAGATCAAGTCACCAAAGTGTCAACCACATTCAAAGGGTCCATTTTATTGCCTTGAAGGTGCCCTAACTTTCAGTCCATACTCTGTGAGTTCCCACTAGTTATATTAGATGTGGTGTGGTTTTGTTGGAGAGGGCTTTACCCTGTTAGAGGTACCCTGTTAGACCCTATCACAATAGGGTCAGGCATTGATGTTTCTTATTCTCAGAATGATGCAGTGTGTTGACATTTACAATGGGAGTATTATATTTCTTTGTGTTATTTTAGGATGCAGTTACCTATGAGGATGTGCACATCCACTTCACTGAGGAAGAGTGGGCTTTGCTAAATCCTTCTCAGAAGTGTCTCTACACAAATGTGATGCTGGTCACCTACAGGAATCTCACTGTTACAGATAAGACTGAATTTTCCTTCATGTTTTAAAATAAAGGACCAATTGTTTCTTGATTATAAATACTATTTTGTAATTTGATTAAGAAAAGGAAAAATTGGGTGAGTGAGGCATGGTTCTAAGGTTCATTGAAGTTATTACTTAAATTTTGTACAATTTGCAAGAATACATCATATATTTTCTGTTATTTCATGCTACATGTGGGATAACCATAATACGGAGGATCATTGTCAAACTTCTAAAAGACAGAGAAGGTAAATTTTCATGTGCAAATTTATGCAAATTTGGCTCTGAAGATATTTTAATGTATCCTGGAAATTTTATTAAAAAGATTAAGAAGAGCAACAGTGAAAATAAGTGTAGCTTAAAGTGATGACTGTCATTTTCTCACAAAACCCTGTACCTCATTTCAAGGCATTCGTGCAAAATGAGAAGGAAACTATGTCTTAATAGATATCACCCTTAGAATTATAGCACCCGGATATCTATTCTGTAGATATGCCAGTCTGTTTAGTTTCATTCTATTCAGATATTTTAAAGAGTATACATGTTGCATAGGTGATAAGTATATGTCCAAGACCTCCTAAGAAAAAAGTCTATAGTTAAGCAGGCATTACTTATCTATTTGTGACTTTGCTATGGATATTGAAAGGGTGAGTTTATGAGTGTCAACAAGGTTGTTATAGAAAAACCTTAAAGTTGATTTAAAGAAAGTCAAAGTGTGAATGCTTTGTGGAAAGTTTTATTTGTTTCTTAGTTTCAAAAGTATATCATATGTAGAGCCGCATAGTTGTGGACCATACCTTTAATTCCAACAACATGGTCAAGAGCAAGGTGGATCCCTTAAGTTTGTGATCATCCCTGTCGAGAAAGTGAGTTCCAGGATAGCTAGGTTTACACAGAGACATTCTGTATTAGAAAATGTACGAAAAAAAAATATTTAGTTTACTCTAAATACAAGCCATGTGAAGTTAGAATGTGGAAAGAAGCAATATACCTCTCTTATGACAGTGAGAAGAAATGAAAGATATTTGTTGAGTATGAAACAACTTTCAACTTTATCAGTATTCCTAAGTCATCTGAAAGATAACATCAACTTACACTGTAGAAAATCCATATGACCATTGGAATTTGTGAATGCTTACATTTATACTGGTATATTTAGCCAATGTAGTATGATTTCTATGAAGGAAATACTGATAAATGGTATGAATATGGCAAAGCTCTAAGTTGTTTCAGTTTTTTCAATAATGTGGGAGATTTTATGTAAATAGATGCCATAATTGAGGGCCGTGAAATAAAGGTCTTATCCTGAATCCACAGGTATCTTCAATGAAAACAAAACAATACCACATTAGAGAAGCATTATGAATGTAAAACTCAAGATCTGATTCTTGTTTAAAATTAGGCCAAATTACAACTTTATTTTATACATGTATCAAGTTTCTTTAGTTTCATGCATGTCGTTAAGATTTACATATGCTAATTATCTTCGCAGGAATCAAAGAAGCCATAAGGGAGCTAATCCTGTGAATATACACAATGAATGTGTGAAAAATTTTGTGGGTTACAGGCATCTTCAATGGCTTGAAAAAATTCATACTCGAGAGAAACCATATAGAAGGCTAGAGTATGCTGAAGTCTTTGTATGTCACACTTTCCTTCTTCTCAGTGACAGAGCACACATGGAAAAAACACCCATGAATGTAGTCAATGTGGTAAAACATTTGCAAGACATACTATGCTTAAAAGACATATTGGAACATATACTGGAGGGGAAACACAAGACTATAATCTATGTGGCAAATGTTTTTCACAATACAGTCATATAGTATGTCATAAAAGAACAGATATTGGAGAGAAACCCTATGTATCTAACCAATGTGGTAGGGCATGTTCACAAGTTAGTACGCTACAATCTCATCATAGAACACATACTGGAGAGAAACCCTATGTATGTAATCAATGTGGTAGAGCATTTTCACGTGCCAGTAATCTCCAGTCTCATCATAGAACACATACTGGAGAGAAACCCTATATATATAATCAATGTGGTAGGGCATTTTCATATGACAGTACTCTCAAATCTCATCATAGAACACATACTGGAGAGAAACTCTATGTATGTAATCAATGTGGTAGGGCATTTACGAGTAGTGATCATCTTAAAAGACATATAATAACACATACTGGAGAGAAACCCTATATATGTAATCAATGTGGCAGAGCGTTTTCATGTGCCAGTAATCTCCAGTCTCATCATAGAACACATACTGGAGAGAAACCTTATGGATGTAATCAATGTGGTAAAGCTTTTTCACAACACAGCAATCTGGTACGTCATAAACAAACACATACTGGAGAGATACCCTAAGAACGGAGTCAATGTAGTAAAGCTTTCACAACATATATGTGCTTAAAAGTCATATAAGAACACATACTGGAGAGAAACCTTATGGATGCCATGAATGTGACAAAGCCTTTGCACATCCCAGCACTCTCTTAAGTCATAAAAGAATGTATGCTTGAAAGATACTGAATGTATCCCATGTGGTAAAGCCTCTATATATAACATTAGTCTTTATAAAAAAAAAAAAAACATAGTGCATAGAAACCCTATACATGTAACCATTGTTGTAATGCTGTGCACTTTGCTTATCCCAATCATCTTTGTGAGCCTAAGAAAACCCTTATGGAAAGGAATCTTCCTACTAAGAATGTGGTATGATCTTCATTCAACACACATTGAGTTACATAGTTTTCTGGAGAGAAAAATATCTGACATGTGTGAACAATCAGTTCAAGCACTACAATGTCTCTGTTTTGTTCTCACTTGCAATCTCATGTGGAAAAAAGTCCTGGAAATTCACTGGTAAGGGAACCATGTTTCATGGTAACACTTGACTTGATTTACATAAAAACCTCATTCAGATGGATTGCTATCTCTAAGCCCAATCCTTCATGCTTACTTTCTTTTACATGAAATAATTAATGTTGCAGGAAAACTTTGAAGACTTTAAGACCCTGAACACAATGGTTACAGGATTGAGTACTCATTAGAGAAAAATATTCAAATATGGAAATCTGTTTAGAGATTTGATTTAATTTTAATTATGTGATGTCAGTGTGTTAGTTTGTGATTGTTCATGGTTTCTCACAAGAAGGTTACACCATTGAATATTCCTGTAGGAGGAACTAAAGTATGTTCTCAGAAAACTGACATAGGTCATGGCAATGAACTTGCCATAATTTTGTTCATTCACATTTCTAAACCTGTATGTATTTTATATCCTGTTTTATCATCTTGATATCAGGTAATAGGGAAGAAATAATGGAAGAGGAAACGTACATCATGTAATAATTTTGTGAACATGTTAGACATCATACATGACTTTAGCCTTTTTTTTCTTATGAATGCCCATACATAGCTTGGTATGTTTCTTTCACTCTTTTTTATTTTATATAACAAAATCCATTTATATGAAAACAAACATTTATAGACAATATTTGGGAATTTGGGCGTTGTTCTTTCCAAACTGCTTCCTGCTGGTAACGGGCGCTGTCATGGGGAATTCAAAGAAGATTCAGAAATCCTGGCTCTAGTCTTTCAGGCTGATTTGTCCAGCTGCTTTGAATGTACAATCACCTGGTACTCTGTTTCAGGAGGTCTGGCTTGATCAAACCACATTAGTCTGGAAGGAATCCACATCTTTTCATTTTCTGTGGAAACAAAAGTAGAAATCCTTTTCCCCAGTAACTTGTCCTTCAACTTAATTTGGCAGTCCAAGCACTTTTTTAAATTTAATTTATTATTTTATATGTCGATCCTAGTTCCCTCTCCCTCCCTCCCTCACAACCTCCCTCACTCCATCCCTCCATTTTATCCTCTCTGCCCTCTCACTTGCACTCTAATCACTCTAACCACGCTCCACTTCCATCCCCCCACCCCAATTCAATATGTAGGGGAATTTCATCCATTTTGGGTCATGTAGGGCTGACAGTTCATGTGAAGTAGGGACTAGGGCTTCTCTCTTATCTCAAGATTTAGGCAGTTATCCCTCCATGGGGTATGTATTTCCAAACTCCTTTTGAGCTCCAGGAATACATCCTGGCTCCAGTGTCTGAGGCCCCTTAGACTGCTCAGTCCTTCTGGCTGAAACCCATATTCAGTGGGACCTGAGTCAGTCCCATGCTGGCTTCCCAGCTATCAGTCTGGTGGCCCGTTAGCTCCTCCTTGTTCAGGTAAGCTGTCTCTATGTGTTTCTGCTGCCTGGTCTTGTCCTCTCCCTCTGCATCTGAGTTCTACTTCGACTCAGTGTTTATGTATGAGTATTTGCTTCTGTTTCCAACAGGCATTATTTGAGGTATCCATGGATAAGTTAGTTGTTGATCTCACTCTCTGGATAGGGCATTTATGACAGCCTTTCCACAGAAGCTCAAATTGTTAGTTAGCATCAGTCTTGTAGTCCTCTAGACCTTTCTTTGTGTTCAATTTTATCTTCAAACCAATATTGGCTCCCTATTTTATATTCTCTCCCCCCTCTTTCTCTCCTGTCTTCTATTCCTAACCAGGCTCAATCGTCCTGGTTGCACGTTTTCCTTTCCTCCCCATCATTTTCTCCTACTTCTCTCTTCATTCACTGCCCCCCACTTACCCTGAGCTCTGGGGGACTTGTACATTACCAGTTCTTTGAGGGACTTTATATGAATCTCTTAGAATACACCTTGTATCCTAGTTCCTCTGGTGGTGTGAATTATAGACTGGTGATCATTTGATCTAGTTCTAAAATCCATATATGAGTGAGTACATACTGTGTTCCTCTTTTTGTCACTGGGTTACCTCATTCAGGATGGTTTCTTCAAGTGCCATCCACTTGCCTGCGAAAATCAAGATACCATTACTTTTTTCTGCAGAGTAGTATTCCATTGTGCAGATGTGCCACATCTTCATTAACCATTCTTCAATTGAGGGGCATCTAGGTTGCTTCCAGGATCTTGCTATTACAAGAGTGCTGCTATGAACATAGTTTAACAGATGTCTTTGTTGCATGGATGTGAATCCTTTGGGTATATGCATAAGAGAGGGATTGCCAGGTCCTGTGGTAAACTAATTCCTATTTTCCTGAGGAACCGCCATACTGATCTCCAAAATGGCTGTATGAGTTTGCAGTCCCACCACCACTGGAGGAGTGTTCCCCTTTCTCCACATCTTCTCCAACATGAGTCATCATTGTTGTTTCTAATTTTAGCCATTCTGGCAGGAGTAAGATGGTATCTCAAAGTTGTTTTGATTTGCATTTCCCTGATAGCTAATGAAGTGGAGCATTTTCTTAAGTGTCTTTCTGCCTTTTTGATTTCCTCTATTGAGAATTCTTTCTTCAGTTCTGTACCCCATTTTTTAATAGGGTTATTTGGTGTTGTGTTGACTAGTTTTTTGAGTTCTTTCTATATTTTGGAGATCAGCCCTTTGTCGGATATAGGATTGGTGAAAATCTTTTCCCAGTGTGTGGGCTGCCATTTGGTCTTGTCTTCTGTGTCCTTTGCCTTACAAAAGCTTGTAAGTTTGAAGAGGTGCCATTTATTAATTGTTGCTCTCAGTACCTGTGCCCCTGGAGTTATGTTCAGGAAGCAGTCTCCAATACCAATTTGTTCTAGGATACCTCCTACTTTCTCTTCTAAGAGGTTCAGTGTGGCTGGATTGATGTTGAGGTCTTTGATCCATTTGGATTTGAGTTTTGTGCATGGCAACAGAACTGGGCCTATCTGCAGTCTTCTACACATCCTTATCCAATTGTGCCAGCACCATTTGTTGAAGATGTTGTCCTCGCCCCATTGTATAATTTTAGCTGTTTTGTCGAAAATCATATATTCATAGGTGTGTCGGTTAATATCAGGATTTTCAATTCGATCCCATCGGTCTACTTGTGTATTTTTATGCCAATACCAGGCTGTTTTCAGAACTATATCTTTATAGTAGAGCTAAAGTCATTAATGGTGATGCCTCCTGAAGTTCTTTTGTTGTAAAAGGTTGTTTTAGTTATTCTGGGCCTTTTCTTTTTTCATATTATGTTGATTATTATCCTTTCAATGTCGGTGAAGAATTGTGGTGGGATTTTAATGGGGATTGCATTGAATCTGTAGATTGCTTTTGGCAAGATTGTCATTTTTACTATGTTTATCCTACCTATTGAAGAGCGTGGAAGATCTTTCCATTTACTGGTATCTTCTTTAATTTCTTTCTTTAGAGCCACAAATTTCTCATTATATAGGTCTTTTATTTGTTTGGTAAGCATTACACCAAGATACTTTATGTTGCTTGTGGCTTGTGGCTATTATAAAGAGTGATGTTTCTCTGATTTCTTTCTCTGTCTCTTTGTCGTCTGAATAAAGTAGGGCTACTGATCTTTTGAGTTTATCTTGCATCCTGCTAGTTTCCTGAAGGGGTTTTCATATGTAGGAGTTCCCTGGTAGATTTTATTGGGTCACTTATGTAAACTATCATATCATCTGCAAATAGAGACACTTTGACTTCTTCCTTTCCAATTTGGATCCCCTTGATCTCCTTTTGTTGTCTTATACCATTAGCTAGAACTTCTAGTACGATATTGAAGAGATATGGAGAGAGAGGGCAGCCTTGTCTTGTTCCTGATTTTAGAGGAATTGGCTTAAGTTTCTCTCCATTCATTTTGATGTTGGCAGTTGGTTTGCTGTATATTGCTCTTATTATGTTTAGTTATGTTCCTGTTATCCCTGATCTCTCCAAGAACTTTACCAAAACATATCCAGGGCCAGATTGATTCAATGCAGAATTCTAGCAGACATTCAAGGAAGAACTAATAACAATACTCCTCAAACTGTTCAACGTGATAGTAACAGAAGGTTCATTGCCAAACGCTTTTTATGAGGCCACAATAACCTGGCGACCCAAGCCTCACAAAGACACAACTAAGAAAGAAAACTACAGACCAATATCCCTGATGAACATCAATGCAAAAATACTCAATAAAATATTGGCAAACCGAATTCAAGAATACATCAGAGAAATCATCCACCATGACCAAGTAAGCTTCATCCCTGGAATGCAGGGATGGTTTAACATACGAAAATCTATCAATGTGATCCACCATATAAACAAACAGAAAAAGAAAAACCATATGATTATCTCCCTAGATGCAGAAAATCCTTTGAAAAAATTTCAACACCCTTTCATGATAAATGTCTTGGAGAGATCAGAGATAACAGAAACATACCTAAACATAATAAGAGCAATTGACTTTAGTCTTAATAATAAAATTGATTCATGTGGAGATTATCTGTTAGTAAGTTTACTAGATAGAATACAAATGATATATTAGGTAGTATTGGGGAACAACTTACACGGATGATAATAAAGAACTGCGGAGATGTTCCAGCTTAGAAGGATGCAGTCCCTGCCCTTGTGATTTGATCTGCAACATAGAAGAGAGAAGTGAGAGACAGAAACGTGGAAAGGGAGTGAGAAATAGATGGTGGGGGAGTGAGAGAATTACAGACAGATTGTGAATGAGAGAGGTCTACCGCAGGGTTCTCCACCTTCTGTTCATATACACAGAACCAAAGGCACTACATAAGAAATAACTTCATGAGATGATCTGAGCAGAAAACCTGGATTTACAAGAAAACCCCCCTCTAAATGGTGGGTCCACCTGAGGTTCTAAGTGGTTCCTATAGCCTAAGTGACAGGACCAGGAAAGCAGAAGATACACAGATGCTTGAGAGTGGGATTTGTAACATGGCAACCAAATATCCCCACCACATAGAAGCCCACAGGACTTCCACCTAAATTACCCTGAGACCCTGAGTGTGGGGGAATTGGTCTGAGTCTGGCTACTTTTTGCTGACAAGGGACAATGTGTGGTGGAATTTTCAGGTGTTGGTGGACTCAGCAGGAGGTGTGCATAGAGAAGTTTTCTCTTAGCTGCCAGGTTGGAGACCTTAGGCATCTGTTCCTTGAGTAGGTGGATAAGGAGGGTTGATTGAAGCTTCAGCCATAACAGTGAGTTACAGATAGCACCATTCTGTTCCCCAACCTCAGTGTACCTAATGCATACGCTCATCTGAATACACCTCAGTTCAGACTCTGACCTTAAAAAGCTGCCATTAGAGTCTTGACCGGGATGTGGAGCAGATGCAAAGGCATCCACTTTTAGATCCACCACCTGATTCCTTGTTTCCTATTCTCCAGGGAGACCCAGGACAGTTATGCTCTGATTAAGTATGGATTCATTATTTCAGTATTATTGAAGCATTGCATCAGAAACACTGGGTTTCAGTTTTCCATTCCACTCACCAGGACTTTTAAGTGCTCAGGGAGGCTTTGCTCTTGTGTTCCTGCCCTCACAGCAGAACTAATACAGTATTCTTGTTCCTCCCTGGATTCTTTGATCTCACATTTCACCCCAAACAAATAGTCCAGCCCTCCAGATATGAGAGAGTGTTTCCATTCTGTTGTACTTTCCAATTGATTTTCTCACTTCTTTCATTTAGTCACTCAATCTCTCCTGCTCTAAAAAAGCTTACACCTTTGGAGGTGCCTACCTGCCTCCAATTCCTTTCCACCACTACTCTCTGGAATATACTCCCAGACACTTCTATGAAGCTCTTTGTCTCTGTCATAATGTAGGAATGAGCTGCTGAGTCAGATGATTGGTTTCAGCTTGCATCTCTCTCACTTTTAGCACAAGGAGACCCAGAAGATGGAATGAGCTCCTGGCACAGCAGTTGCTCTTGGCAGTTTAGGAATTAAGTTCATACATATTTTGCAGCCACTCTAGTGTTTGACTTAGTGTCATTACTTATTGGAAAAATCAATGGCTAAGTTTGTTAAGTAGATGCAAGAGCTTGTTGGCCTCTAATCAACCTGTAAGACTCAGGCATTATGGTAGCCTGACTCTGTTACATGGGAGAGTGCACTGAAAACTTTTTTCTTCTCAGCCCAGAGTTCCATGAATACTAGTGTGCCCACAGGAACCAAGACCCCTATAAAGACAGATTTTGCCCACTTAAACTCCCTCCCTTTTCTCTCTTTCAGGCTCTTTTTTCTCTTGCTACTATTTCTGCTCTCTCCCCTCTCATCTCTTTGTGCTCCTGTCTCCCCATTCTCTCCTGTCACCTGTCTATGTGTCTGTTTCTCTTTATCCCTTTTTTTTGTTTGATTCCATCTTTTTCCCCTTACTAATAAAACTTCTCACTCAAGTTCTGGCTGCCTGGCATGTTTGTACCCCACCTTAGTAACCCTCTCCTTCCATGGAATCTGCAGTGGTCCTCCATGCAGGACCACCATTAAGTTTATCTTAATATTGAAGCAAGAGGACATTTTCATGAGATATCCACCCTACTGGTAACCAAAGATAACTGAGTAGACATCACTGAATTTACATAGTTGTGGTTCAGCTGTAATGTTGGGCAACATATTTCTACATTATATCTGTCTTTGTTAAAAGTAAATTGTTAGTAGAGGGAGGATGTGGGGATTCAACTCTTTGCCTGACTGATATTGAAAATGCTGACCTGAATTTTAATTTTTCTTTTACTTCTTTTGTTGATGCCATGGCTGGTCTGAAACTCCTGGGAATATAGTAGCCTACTTAACTGTCTCAGTCCCTGTTGTAGCAGGGATTGCTGGATCATGATTAGAGGTACCCCACTACCCAGTTTTAAGGTGAACTTGTACAACAGGATGACACCTGTCTTATGCATGTTATGGTTAGGGTTTCATTTTTTTCTTCAACATTTTAAAGGATTTTCCTCTATGTGAATGTGTATGTATCTTACATATACCTTTCTTGTTTAAAAATTCCCTTGTAGCTTTACTTTATCCAGTCAAAAAATACCAACTTGAAATATTTTTATTTATTCAAAGTATGTAGGTTACTGTTTGCTAAATTCTAGTGAATAACTATAGGTATCAAAAATGATACGGTTATGATTTGTTTGGTTTTTTTGCAATGTTTGTGCCTTTCTGTGGATGATTTCTTATAATGATCACTCATCTTGCACTCTCTATTAGCAAAAGAGGACCTTGCAGGGCTGATAATCCCACCTCTACCTCCTAAGTGCTGGGGGGGGGAAAGTGTGTTTCACTTAGCCTCTTACCCTCATTATGTTTGTTAATTTGTATTTGAAAGAGTCTTTCTATTTTGCTTAGCCCAGTTTCAAAATCTGGCTGTCTCACCATATTACCCATCTGAGTCCTGGATTCGCAGGCAGTTTGAGCCTGTGAAAAATATGCTGGCTGACCAAGGTTATGCACAAGGAAGAAAACTGGGTAAATAACTCCAAGGTGAACCTCAGTCTGTTTTATGTAAAAATTTAATTATCAAAAGAGCTGGAAAAAAGCTCTAGGCTGGAAAATTTTCCCCAGGGTCTATAGCTGTGCAGCCTGTTCCCATTCTTAGTATCTGGAAATCTGATAAACCAGTATGGATTGTCCCTTATGTGCACAGTTCTTACCTGTTACACATCTTGGAGTTAACCCCCGTGGTATCACACCTAATGGTATCTGGCAGATGGATGTTACTCTATTCCTTCCTTTGGCCAACTACAATTTGTAAAATTTGTATCTATTCTCATCTCATGTTTGCCTCTACTCATACTGGAGAAAGGCTTAATGATGTTAAGAGCCATTGTTTACAAACCATTGCTTATATGGAAATGCCTAGACAATTAAAAACTGATAATGGACGTGCTTATACTAGTCAGTGTTTTAATTCTTTTTTGAAAAAAAAATAAATCTCATATAAGACCGGCATCCCTTATAAGCCTCAGGGTCAGACCATGGTAGAGTGTGCACATCACACAATTAAAGCCCATCTTCATAAAACAAAAAAAGGGAGAGTTTACAGGGTCTCCTCATAATCACATTTCTCTGGTCCTTTATGTTTTTAACAATTCTTGTTGCTGCTTGAGCTGCAGGTGACTGGCATTGGCACCCTTGGTCATCTGACTATGGCTCAGTTATGTGGAAGATTGTCACTACTGGAAAATGGTGTGGCCCCAACCCAGTTCTAGTATGGGCCCGAGGGTCAGTTTGTGTCTTTTCACAAGACAAAGATAACTCTGTTTGGGTGCCTGAGTGGCTGATTCGCCATATGAGGAGGGAAGATGATTGTAACAGCCAGAAAGAATGTCTGATGGGTCTTCAAGAATCTACCCATCCTGATGCCTGCATGTCTGAGTAGCTATATGTGGCCTTGCATCCTAACCACTAATTATAGTTTGAATCAAGAGTCTATAAATTTACACATTTATCCAAAGGACAAGAATTTCTTTCACCTTCATCTCAGGCACTGTATTCTGGTTCCATTCTTATTGTTGTAAACAATGCTAATAATTTTGGAGAAAGTTTCAATTGTTCTCAGCAGGTTTGCCGACTGTAACAGCTGTCTTGGGGACGTACCCAGGTGTACAGCAGAGAGGAAAGGAGATTCTGGGAACATGGCTTCCAGTGCTGCCTTCACCCCTGAAGCTACAGTTTCTACCATAGCCCTCTCACACTCGGTAAATACTGCAAGTACAGTGGATCAACTATCAGGTGATTTGGCTTAAGCATTAGCTACCCAAAGCACACTTTATTAACTAGTACAAATTGGCATTTTTAAACTAAATTTACAAACTAATCTCCTATAGGAACACTTGAATTTTTGTGAGAAAATCATATGGCTTCTTCTTCTGTCTTTCACACATATCTATGTTAATTTATCATTTTTCTCCAGAAATCCTGGAGTGATGAGTTTTTCAGTTATACACATGCTTTAGCCATGAAGATCATTAACATCTATGAAACATGAATTACACTTGCCAATGCAGAAGGCCTTTTACAAGGACTTCAACTTGTGAGCAGATCATTGGGGGTTTTAGCCCTTGCATTTGGTCTACTTTGACACAGCACTAAACAGGCCCTGGCCAACTTTCTAACAAGACAGATACTGTCCTTGGCTCGAGGTAAAATGCCTCTGCCCACATGAGGCTAACAAACTATTCACCAGGGACATTAAGGGAGAGGGGGCAAATATCCAACCTAAGAAAGGAAGGTTATGGGCCTGGGTGACCTGTCCATTGATGGGTAAGTAATTATGCTGACGTCTTCTTCCAAATAAGGCAGGTGTTAGTTTATATTAAAAGAAAGGGAAAACTGTAAGACCCAAAGCAACTTGAGCAAGCCTGAAGCTGTTGGAGGGAATGCATTGCACCACGGCTGTTGTTGGTACTCTTCCCATTTTGATAACAAACCTCGAGACAACACACTCCTTGACAACACACAACTTGTGACAACACATACATAATGACAATACAAACCTCATGAAAACACACACCTCATAGTGAGGAGTTAAGCCTAAATTTCCTGTAATTTTCCACTGTGCTGTAAGTCAGTAATTAAGCCCATTCTTGCCCCTCAACAAATGGCATTCAGTATTTGGCATTCTGACATTGCATTGAATGAATGACCCGCTGTCTTGTCTTTATTTCAAACTCTAGGCCTTCGCCTGATTCGTGTAAGAGATGGTAGCAAGGGAGCTACAATATATATATATATATATATATATATATATATATATATATTCTTTTCATTCTCTTACCTTTAGGACAGCTTGATCACATGATTTCCCATGGTTGTTTTTTGACTTGAATTTGGCTGATGACTAAGGATTTAGCGCAATGTCTTATGTTTCTTTCAGTCATTTCTGATTCCTCAATTGAAAATTCTCTATTAAGTCCTGTACCCCACTTTCTCATATGGTTATTTAGAATTATTTAGAGTTGGTGGTGTGTCATGTTATCAGCCCAACAGAGTTCATTAGATAAGATGCTCTGCTCATGAGTTTATAAAATTATTCCATTTGTAAAATCGGTGTTGCTTGTGTCCCTCATGGGTCACTTCTGTTGCAAGATCTCAGAAACTCATGGTGCGAAACAACGCAGTTTTTTAAATCGGTTAAACATTCGATCCTTCACAATCTATTATTACGAAATCAGAAATCAGTGGATATCCCAGGGTCCCTCATTCGCTGGGCACTGGATCTGGTATCAATCTCCTGCTGTGTCAATCACACAGCAGCCAAAACCACAATGGATGACACCATCATTACATACGTAATCAAAAAAGTAACTGATTGGATAGTCCTTCATACTTAATTTCCATAAGATTGAGCCAGAGTCCAGTGATTGTCAAGGAAGTAATACATAGATAATTACATGAATAAAAATCAAACTATTGAATGGTGTTTTATACGTGACTCCTACAAGATAGCACAAATCTGAAGAGAAAATTGAGTTTTTGATCATAGATTTGAACAAAAATTGAATGAATAATGAGATAATTACCCATAATTCACCCCTAGAGAGCGAACAAAATGCTATCACCATTCACTAAAATAAATACATAACTAAATAATGAAATCACCACAAGGGACAATTAACACCAAAAAGGTGGATCCAGACTCCACTCTTCCTGGAGTAGAAGAAGGCAGATTTGAATAATGTAATAATCAGATAGTTAGATCGTCTGTCACATCTGAGTCACACAAGGTGGCACCAAACTTCAGTGTTCACAGATTATATGAGGAAACGATTTAATAATTACATATTTAAAGGTGTAAGTCATTGAACTTTTTTTGTCTCATCAATTCCTGGCAGGCGTGCCGGACATGATAAAGTATGCTGTCTTCATTGATTTTTAAAATTCCATAAGTTAACAAAGAGATAATCATACTGTCTTCCCTGATGAACTCTGTTGGCCTGACATCATCACCAGCTCCTGAATCTCTGTTGTGGTGCGGGAGGTCCTGAGATGATGGGCTCACACCTGGCACAGCAGAATCCCTAGTACTCTGGGTCATTCATATGTCATCCAGAAACTGCTGTGTCCATGTCTACAACCTTCCTATCCTTGTCCCTGATAGAAATTTGCACCCTAAACAGAATCAATGATGTCATTGTCCATCGATTAAATGATTTAAATAATTAAATAAGTCAGTAATAGATAACTGTCACCATAAAGAGGTGATGTAGCCTTTAACTGGAAGGAAAGACTGGCCAGACTCCAGTCATGAAAGATGTCATCTTCATCAGTTCAAACAATCAGTTATAAAATATGATGATATTGCATTATAACTGCTGAAGAGGGAGCTTTACAGGACTCTTCATGGAATAGAGGATTATTGGTTTACATAAATATACAAATCTTCACATTATCTTGGGAATTAACAGGATTTGTCAATTTAAATACATTAATTATGTAATTATATGATCTGCCACACTTTACCCCACTAGGTGGCAACAACCTCCAGGTGTCATGGATGATATAATCATTGTTTTATATAACTAAACCATCAAACAATGAGTTGATGTAACATCATTAACGTCCCTAAGGTGGCTCCAAACCAGACTCGGGAACAGCGCTGCCTCAAAAAAGATGGACTGCAATCCAATCATCCCTAAGTGTACTCTAACAAATGTATTATCACCTTCCTAAAGGACGTTGACAATGGAAAACTCACCTTTTGATGAATAATTGTGAGTCTTATTATCATTTAAACCATTATATTACTTCTTAGGAGAGAGAGACCATTCATAAACAAAAGTCTTTGAACTGTTTCTCCACGGACTGTGTTCTCGTATATGAGGTAATCTTGAAATGGGTAACCAGTAAAAGTTGTTGGCCAACTTTCAGTGATATGGCTATGACTTACTGAGGCGAATCACATGCCGTCATTAAAAAATTTAGGGGATAGTGTTGTTGGGAGATTGTAGTGTGCCATGATAACACTTTATGGAAGCTGCTCTCTGGTACATGGCCCATGATACCAGGATATAGAATGCAAGCAGGGTTTCCAGACAATATTTATGATCAAACATTCTGTCACATTCTAGAGCACTTTCTACATGCTAAAATTAGCATACCCACCCATAGACTAAACTTAACGTCACTCACTGATTTTCTCACAAAAACAAAAACAAAGCCGGGCCCTGTTTTTTTTTTTTTTTTTTTTTGTTGTTGTTTTGTTTTGTTTTGTTTTTTTTATTTACACATATTTATGATGGGAGATGTCATTCTGTATATGTTTCTCATACTGGTTAATAATAAAGCACTGTTGGCCAATAGGAAAGGAAGATAGGAGGGACTAGGAGATAAGGAGGAAATAGGAAGTAGTAAGGAGGAGTCAAGATGGAGAGTCTGAAGAAAGCAGTATGCAGCCGGCTCCCCGGTAAGAGAAATACATAGATCAGCAGAAATGGGTTAATAATTAAGATAGAGCTAGCCGGTAAGAAACTAGTAACTGGCCAACAGGATAATATCAAATACAGAGTCTCAGTGTGTTATTTGGGGTGGCGTGGTAGCAGGACAAGACCGGGCAGCAGGCAGAAAAACCGTACTCCTTACAAATGGCGCCCAACGTGGCTAAGAACTTATACTTAAAATTTAACAAAAGCTTAAAAAATGGTTTTAGAAACAAAAGAACAGAGACAAGCAAGGTTTCTTGGTAGCAGCATTTTTCTCAGTTGAACTCTGCTTTGCTAGAGACAAGCAGATATTTGCGCTGCTCCTTTTAGGGAAGATTCCTGACTCAGCATAAGCGGGAAAAAAAACCGCACAGCTTTTAAATAATTCTGCTAACAATTTATTGGTGTGTATGAGAGATGGCAATGGCAGTGACCACATCTCCAAGCCGGCAGCATGCTTTCTGGGTGGCAACGCAGACCAAGGCGGTGAGCACAGCTCTCAGTGCTGGCGGTAAAAGTACCCGCCACCATCTTTGGTAAACTGCGGCAGAAACAAAGACTTTCATTTTAGCAATGTTGTTGTTTACCAGATAAAAGACTTGTGGCCAGACAAGATAAAGATTTACAGTAAAGATAGATTCATATTAAGAAAAACCTCTAAAGGTTTACAGTGTGTTTTAAAATATACGTAGACATGAAAAAAAAATGGTTTTAAAGAGACAAAGAGGAACTGGGTGTTGTAGCAGTCCTTTAATCCCAGCACTCAGGAGACAGAGGCAAGCAGATCTCTGTGATTTGCAAAGTAAACCTGGATGCAGAGTAAATTCCAGGACAGATAAGAGTTACACAGAGAAACCCTGTCTTAAAAAATAAAAAGTAAATAAATGGAGTAATAATAAAGCCACGTAAAGATGAAAAGCTCAGACAGAATCTGGTTACTGTATGGTATTATATTGTCTTTGTATTGTTTGACTGCTGAGGAAACAACTGTTGAAGGAAATGCTGCTGGATTAATTCAATTTATATATTTTAAAAATGCTTTGACTCAAAAATTTAAGTTCAAGGACAAGTTACTGGGGAAAAGGATTTCTATTTTTGTTTCCACAGAAAATAAAAAGCTATGGATTCCTTCCAGACTAATGTGGTTTGATCAAGCCAGGCCCCCTGAAACAGAGTCGCTGGTGATCCAACATTCAACATTCAAGGCAGCCTTGCAGACTACAGCCAGGATTTCTGCATCTTCTTAAGATCCCCATGACAGCGCCCCCTATCAGCAGGAAGTAGTTTGGAAAGAACGACGCCCAAATTCCCAAATATTGTTTATAAATGTTTGTTTTCATTTAAATGGACTTGGTTATAAATGGTTAAGGATCACAACCAATATCTTTTTAAAGGTAAAAAGGGAATTATGGTATAAATATGCATAGTTTGTTTTAGAATGGATTTTCATTTATTGATACAATTTAAGGTCAATTTTGTCATATGTATATTTCTCCTCTTGTTTGTATAGCTCATTTAGAAATGTAATGTATAATGTAGTACAGATTATAGATAATTACCTATGATAGTCAAAGCTTAGAGTTAAGTTAGTTAGGTTTTTCAAGATACACAGAGATGTATTTGAGATGGATAGGAATTCTTCAAACCTTTCAAAGACCTACAGAATATGGCATTTAAAGTGGTTTAGGGTTTTTGTGACAGAGAGACATAATTGCTCTTGGCAATACCACCTGCACCAGAAAGGAAGATGGACATCGAAGAAATGCATTATGACGTTTGCTTCCAATATGGCAAGACTAGCCATTTGGACAAGATACTGCTCTTGTCTGGACTGTTTGACTTTGTGATGTATAAACTGGACATGCAGGACCCACAGGAAAGTGACTCCTGATTCAAGATGGACATTGCTACAGAGATCCTGCTTCATGGAAGAGTCTTCGAGACAGTATGCAGGACACAGAGAAAAGTGACTGACAAACTGCCAATAAAGAAGACAGTTTAAAGTTTTCTGCTTTACTGGAGAGTCTGTCAGACATACTATGGCCTATGGGCTGAAGATGGAAGATTACAGAAGAACTTCGGGTGACTGAAAAGGCAAGATGTCTCTGTCATTTCTAGAGCTTATATATTATCCTTCTGTGGTCTTTGAAGGAGTTGAAGACAGATAGTTATAGTTATAGTTTTCCTTAGTATTAAAGATAAGTTACTTTAGACACACAAAGATAGGATAGATGATGGAATATTTTCTTCAAATCTTGCTAAATTTTAATGGACTAAATATTGTTAACTGTGATTCTTATTTGATAACTGTTGTGTTATATATTTTGCTATGTTAAGGTTAAAACCCCTTTTTATTTAAACAGAAAAGAGGAGATGATGGGAGATGTCATTCTGTATATGTTTCTCATACTGGTTAATAATAAAGCACTGTTGGCCAATAGGAAAGGAAGATAGGAGGGACTAGGAGATAAGGAGGAAATAGGAAGTAGTAAGGAGGAGTCAAGATGGAGAGTCTGAAGAAAGCAGTATGCAGCCGGCTCCCCGGTAAGAGAAATACATAGATCAGCAGAAATGGGTTAATAATTAAGATAGAGCTAGCCGGTAAGAAACTAGTAACTGGCCAACAGGATAATATCAAATACAGAGTCTCAGTGTGTTATTTGGGGTGGCGTGGTAGCAGGACAAGACCGGGCAGCAGGCAGAAAAACCGTACTCCTTACATATTTACGAGTCTCTCAAGCTAAAACATGCCTATAGTAATATATGCATGAAAACGAAAGCATCATTATGCCAATCATTATGCCATTCAAGTAAATTGATAAGTATTTCCATCTATTTTTATGTTTCAATTTTCTCATTTCCAGAATGGAAACAATACAATGGATTGCCTCTACCATAATCTTCTTCTCTTTATTGAAAATAAAATAAACTCCTCTTCATTCTCTGACCTTTAGAGGAGCTTGATCCCATGGTTTCTCAAAGTTGTTTAGATGTTTATTTGGCTGATGACTAAGGATTGTGAGCACTGTTTTATTATTCTTTCAGTCATTTTGGATTCCTCAATTGATAGTTCTCTATTTAGTCCTGTACCCGCTTTCTAATATGGATATTTTGAGTTATTTATTGTTGGTGGTGTGCCATGTTATCAGCACGACCTAGTTCATTAGATAAAATTCTCTGATCATGAGATTATCAAATGATTCAATTTTTAAAATCGGTGTTGACAGTGTCCTTCATGGGTCACTTCTGTTGCAACCTCTCAGAAAGTTAGGATGCGAAATATTATAGTTTTTTAAAATCGTTTAATCATTCGATCATTAAAAATAATATTATTACATAATCAGTAATCACTAGATAACCCAGTGTCCCTCATTCTCTGGGCACTGCTACTGGTACCAATCTCCTGTATGTGTCAATCATACACTAGCCAAACCCACAATGGATGACACCATCATTATTTACATAATGAAATAAGTAAATAATTCCATAGTCCTGCATACTTAAATTTCATACGATGGAGCCAAACTCCAGCAATTGTCAAGGAAGTATTACTAAGATAATTAAATAATGCCACACGATTAACTCCCAGAGAGGATGGCCAGACTCCAATCATGAGGTACAACATCTTCATCGATTTAAATGATTAATATATAAGGATAAATAATTGAGCAATGACATGGTGGTGCATACTTAAATCCCACATGGAGAAGTCAGACTCTTCTCTTCGTGGAATAATGATTTATTTAAAAACTTAAATTGGCAATCAATTAATTGGCCTTTTATGTTAACTCTGACAAGATGGCACCAAACTCTTGAACCTATGGCTGATGTAATTATCTATTTCAATAGCTAAATAATCAAGTAATGAGATGATGTTAAATCATCAACTGCTAAAACCGGACTCCAAAAGGCTCTTATGGTCCATAACATCACATTTATATTAAATATGTTAATTAAATGAAGGATTATAATTTAACTTCCTAATTTTATAGTTAAGTAAGTCAGTGTAGTATTAGATGATGTGATGGTCTGGCATGATTGACTCCCATAAGGATGCTCAAAACTCCAGTGATCACTGAATACATAATGACAGATTTTCATAATAAAATGAATAAAAATTAAACAAGTGGATGGTGTTTTATTCGTGACCCCTACGAGATTGCTCAAAACTGAAGACATCATTGAGTTTTTAATCATAGATTTTAACAAAAAAAATGAATGAATAATGAGACATTTTTTCATACCTCACCCCTAGAGCGATAACAAAATGATATCACCATAAGTTTAAATAAATAAATAATGGAATCACAGGAGACAATGAACGACAACAAAATGGATCCTCACTCTACTCTTCCTGGAGTAGAAAAGGACAGATTTGAGTAATGAAATAATCAGATAGATAGATCGTCTGTGACACTTGAATGATACAAGATGGCAGCAAACTTCAGGGTTCACAGTGTAAAAATGAAAGAATATAATAATTACACCTTTACATATGTAAGTCGTTGAAATTTTTTGTATCACCAATTCTTGGGCAGTCATACCAGACATGACAAAGTAAGCTGTTATCACAGATTTTTAAAATTCCATACGTTAACAATCAGACATGATGAAGTAAGTTTTCATCACAGATTTTTAAAATTCCATAAGTCAATAATCAGATAATCATACTGTCTTGCCAGATGAAATATGCTGGCCTCACATCATCACGAGGGTCTGAATCTCGGTTGTGGTGGATGATGTGAAATGAACACATTATTTGATTATTTAGTTATATAAAACAATGATTATATCATCCATGACACCTGGAATTGGTGCCAAAGATCCTCTAATTTCATAATTAAATTATATAAATTGACAGTTCATGTTAAGACCCAATACAATATAAATATTTGTATACATATGTAAGCCAATTATCCTCTATTCCAAGAAGAGACCTGTAAAGCTCCCTCTTGGGATGTCAAAATGCAGTATCATCACATTTTATGATTAATTGTTTCAATAGATGATGATGACATCCTTCCTGACTGGAGTCTGGACATTTATCCCTGCCAGTCAAATGCTATATCACCTCTTCATTGTGACAGTTATCTATTACTAACTTATCTAATTATTTAAATTATTTAAACATCAGACAGTGACATCATCAATTATGATTAGGGTGCGAATATCTGTCAGGGACAAGGTTAGGAGCATTGTAGACATGGACACTGCAGTTCGTGAATGATCTATGCATACCCCAGAGTAGTAGGGATGGTGGATGATTGAGTCATGAAGATTCCATGGTGCCCTCCAAGAAGTACAAATACTACACCAAGGCAGGCCTGGTGGTCTGGGTGTTTGGCTCCCTGTTCTTCCTCCACATCTGAAGATGGGTGTGATCTACGATTAGACGAAATAGTGGCACAAGGAAGTTGGCTCCATCATCGAGACCTCACAAAAGGATGACGGCCCAGAACATGGAAGAACTGCTCTTTCTCAGCTCTGCTGGTCATGTTCCTGCTGCATCCATCTTTTCAGCTGATATCAACATTTTAGTACACCCTGTTTCTCCTTGCAGTGCATGCAATAAACTATTCTTTCTATTCTGGTCTGAAAGCAGCATCATGCTCCACATGCAAATCATTTTGCTGTAAGTGCAATGGACAGTCAACTTCATGACTCATATGGACAGTTTTAAAACACTAGGGTCATACTTGTTTATCTTGTTGTCATTGAGATCATTTGTGATGTAGAGGTGGAGTATATTTTAAATCAATGTGCAGTGTTACAGATTAATGGGTTCCTTTTAATAGTTATCTCCTTAAAAGTAATTAGCATCCTCAAATTAGGTGTTTAAGATGCTTGGTCCAAAAAAAAAATCCTTCTACCTTATGAGGGTAAACAGTAAACACTCGCTTAATTTAATGAGGAGTGTTTAAGATGAAAGAATACATTGCCCTGGAAAGCAACATACTGGGATCAAAGCAACAATTGTCAATGAGAAATCATGTCTCAGAAAATTAATTCTAAAATGCTGGAGTAAAGCAGTTCTAGAATTTGCCTTTCCAGTGAGAAATAACTCCATAGATTAAAGTGGTTAAAAAAAAAGAAAAGAAAAAAAAAATTCTCTGTAATGATAGCATGCAAACTCCATAGACTAAAGAGGTTAAAAAAAAAAGAAAAAAAAATCTCTGTAATGATATCATGCAACCATCTCTCACTAATGTTCAAAGAGGAGAAAGCCTACAACAGATAATTTTTTTTGAGACAGGGTTTCTCGGTTTCCCTGTGCTATAGCCTTAGTTGTAGTGGGGCTAGCTCTATAGAGCACACTAGTCTCAAACTCACTTATATCTGCCTGCATCTGCGGTCTGAGGGCTGGGATTAAAGGCATTCATCATCACTGTCAGGCTCCTAAATCATATTTTGCATTCCACAATTGCTGCCACTTTTAATTTCTTCCAGTGTCAGATGCCAGCTGACAAATTGAAGAATTTAAATAGGGTCAGAAAATTGCAAGTCAGGCCAGTAAGGCCATGGAAGTTTTCAACGGAAAAGATAGTATCATAATGATTTCATAGTACACCAAGTGACATGAAACAGCATGTCACACTTTAATGACAGGTTCTGACACAGATGTGCCAGAAGATGAGGAAGATAGGAAAGGCAGAACAAAGAGAAGATATAACCTGGGGCAGAGAGGTCTTGCTTAACTTATGTCTTATTCTTTGTACAGTTCTTATGAAGAATTGCCACCTCTTTACTATTTCCAAGAAGAAATGGGACAAAAGGGGAGAACACTAGAAAGTCAGTAGGAGTAAGAGTTGTGTTCTCAGGATCTGAAATAACACCTACACAAAGGCACTGGCCCTAGCATTCCCTCATAAGCATCTTCCTTGTTTATAGTAGGAGCTCTATTTTATTCTGCATATCTCAGGGCATGATGGAAAAGTCCTAAGCAAAGCCCCTTGGTTGTTACTATGATTTTCTCTAGAAAACAGGCCCTTTCTCTGGTACAACAGGCCCTAAGGTTCACTGTGACCAAGCAATGTCCCCTGAGTAGCTTTTAAAAGTGTTGTTTTGTCAAAAGGAGATGGGCCTGGGGGCTCTTTGTGATTGAGGATTTTCTCCTTTGTCATGGTTTGGAGCCAAATATCCTGGACAATCCTAGAGATCAAATCTATATTTTAGCACCCTAACCTCTAACAGGCCTTATTAGTACACTACTCATCTTTGGGCTATTTTATAGGCAGCACTCCTTCAGCTAAATTCTATTTTGTGGGTCTCACTATCCCTACAAATAGGAAAGTATTTCATATGAACAATTCTGCTCTTCCACATCACAGTTTAGTATTGGAGTGCAATCCAACACAAGAATGACATATATGGATATGTTCAGTGTCCCAAGACTATAATATCACTCTCAGGAGTCAGAGGTATGTCCATCTCTATGAGTTTGGCACTAGACTGCTATACAGAGCGACTTTCATATCATGCTCAAATGCTATACCTAGAAAAAAGATTGTTGCCTTCCTGGAACCAGGATGTATCCCTGGAGCATGAAAAGAATTTGGGAGCATATTTCAAATGCAGAGATACTCCCTTAGCCTAGAGGCAGGAGGGATGGAATAGTCCCTACTCCACATGACTTGATAGATTTTTGACTCCTCCTGGAAGCCATGACCCTCCCTGTGCAGTAGAGACAGGAATGGGATGGGAGCCGAATTGTGAGGCATGGGAGAGAGGGACTTGGAACTGTGATCAATATGTAAAATAAGAAAAAATAATAAATATGTAAAAATCAAAGAAAAAAGCTATATCAAAAAATCAAAATTAAATAAATATAAGTATGTGCAGAAATAAAGAAAAAGTCTTTTACAAGATATACACAAATAACTAAACATAAATCTTGTACCTAAGCATTAAATGTGTACTGCAGAAGTTGTAGAAGACACTGGAGAAATTAGGCCTCTCCAGGTTTGGCTACTTGCTGTCCTGTGCACCAAAAGAACTCTGGTGCTGACTATCAATGTCTTTGTACACAAAGCTCTCTGATGGAAATCAAATGCTTTCCACTGTGTGAAATATTCATACCCCAACACCCAGGTATGGGGAGTTGCTAGGACCATATAGTACCTTACAGAACACTGAATGTGGCCAAAGTTTCCCACCAAGAAACCTGGAGGGTCTGCCACACCAACTCCCAGGCTTCCCCATCCCATCCTCCCCATCTGAGGATCCATCCCCTCACTCACCATGTTGTGGCTTCTGTGCTCATCCATGGTCCACTCACAATTTACTACAGTAACACTCCCAGAACAGAAATCGATTCTCTGGCACTTGTTCTGCTTAAAACGAAGCCCGAAGCAAGAGTAAAAGCCTAAAATGTGGCTACAGGAAGTGTCCTGAATGCCTGTGAGTGGCAGGTTTTCTGGGTTTTGCTGACTGGCTGGTTAAGCTTGAACAACAAGAGCACTTCCCCAAGGGTTAGAGTGTGCTTAAAGACACATCACAGGGTTCCTTGGCACTGGCTTCTACTCAAGACCCAGATGTTGTAGACACCTGTAGAGACACAAATCTCAATGTCACTCACCCCTTTCTAAAATAGACAACCACATTGTCTTCCAGTAGTGTGTAGATCATCATCTCCCTCCTCCACACAATGTGCAGATGTTGCAGATACAATTACACAAGGTAGACTGGAATGATTAACTTATTCAACAGAGGGAAGGGTGCTCAGATTATTAAAAACTTTAGAGAGATTTTAGAGCATATGGCACAGCAGTTGTTTGTTCTGTGGCTTCTGGCTAAGGTCAGGGGTACTGGGTGTACATTTTATATAATAGTCACAGACACCTCAGAAAACCAAGAAAGAAAGGAAGGAGCCATATCACAAAGAAATTGATATATCTTTCTCCTGTCAGATGCTTGGGTGATAGCTCTAATGCATTTGGGAGTTTTATTCCTGAAATTCTTGTGAAATGAATAATAAAAAGTGTTGTCTTTATGGTAATTTGAATACTCTGGGAGAATTTGTCTGGGAAGATTACTTCTACAAGCATTGTGATGACCTGGCACAGCTTTCTCAGGGTACAGGTGAGAAAATATACAATGTTCTCTTCTTGAACAGGATTGTGTTCAAGTTTCTAAATCAGTGGAGCTATCATCCTGCCTTGAGATTGGAGAAAGACTTATTTTCTTCTTTGAGATCTGGTTCCTGTTTTCTTTTCTTTTCTTTTTCTGTTATTTTTTTCCTACTTGTCTGCAGCCCCAGTGACAACCATGAAATAAGTGGTTTCAGTTCATCTGACCTCAGTGGGAAACTACAGAACATGTGTCTCCTTTTCTGTGCTGAAATCTCTTGCTAGAAGTTAGGACAGGGAATAATCACATCATGTGATTGTGTAGTGGGCTGTGCAAGCTAGCTAGCTACCTTGCTTTCAGGAGAAAGGAGTGAGTGCAGGAAGAGTGCAGTGTTTGCTATTGGAGTCAAGGCCAGTGCAGTAGAAATGCATATGTCTGCTGACCTAGAAAAGGTATTTTCTGGGTTGGAACTCCAGGTCAGGTATCATTTGGCTGTGTCTTTAAAGACAATGCATTCTTATAGAAGGTGCTCTTGTCACTCAGTAATCACTAATCAACCATACCCTCCTCATGAACTGTCAATCATAAATGGTACAGGGACCTTCCTATTGCCAGATTCAGGCTTTTATCTGAGGGAGAGCTGGCACCTTTTTTTGTGTGTGCTGTTCTTCTATTACTGCTACAGGAAGTTGATTGTATAGGTTGGAAGAGCTCAGTCATTATACCATGGTAAGTGATGGGCTGCTGTCCCCAAGATGGAAGAGTACATTGTGCAGTATATGAGCCATGTGGTGGGTCCTGCCAACAACTGAGTGGGAACATGAAGACAGATTTTCCTTCCTGTGGGTTTTCATCGGTTCCGTGAAACTCCCTGGAATCAATGATAAGACTCTGACTAAATCTTTGTGGGTTGAATCTCTTCAGGATATTGAGAGCAGGGAGCCCTGTATAGAAACATCTTTTTGGTGGACTTCAATGAGCTTTTTTTGCATCCTTGGAAAGACTGCAGTGCTTGGAGGCATTTAAAAATTTATATTTTACCTTATGTGAAGTGATTGAAAAATTAAAAATTAGGGCTTATGGCAAGAATGGAAAAATACAAAGAACAAGAATCTCTCTTAGTAGATAAGTTCCTGATGTCAGAATACAGAGCCCACATGCTAGCTATTTTCAGGAGATAAAGGAAAAAAAAAAAACAAACAAAACAAAACCAAAACCCAAACCTTGCAGGTGTGCTAATCAATGGTGATGCTCTTGAAATCAAACTTTGTACTATATGAAATGCTGTAACCTTGAAAATCCTATGGACTGAGACTAGTGGTATCAAGCCTCCCTTTCTCTTTTGTTACTAGGTGCATTAATCTTCCAATATAGTGAAGTCCTAGCATGGTTGGTTCTTCCCAATTCAAAGCTTTTGCTTTTGCATTTGGAAATAACTTCACTGAACATTGAGGAAACCCAGGAAATACAAAGTTTGTGGGTTCATGCTGGATTTTCTCCAGCCACCCAAGACACTTAACCCTGAAAGATTTCTACTAGATCTCTTGAATTTTTTTTCTGACTCAGCAGTGGACATCTCAATCTGTACACAGGTCAATAGCACCTCAGTGGATACACTGAAGGGATCACACCTGGAGAATTTTGTGTACACCTCAAATTCTTATCTAGGCATGGATACATCGGAGGGTTTCACCAACCAGCTATCTGAATGTGAAGACTTGGTCAAGGACTGAATCATCCTAATGGAGAGGCCACCTCTCATATGTAAAATATTTGACATTACAGACCCTCCTGTGGAAATGGGAGTCAGGTCATCTGAATCTGAGAGGAGCTATTGTATGTAAGTCTCTGTGTTGAGCCCTCTGTCTCTGATATTTATTTATGTGATGTATTTTTACATTGTCTCTCCCCTATGGATGCTACCTCAGACAAAATCTAAGATAGGACTGACTTCTTCCTTTTTCTGTGTAAAAAGATAAATTATTTTGCCACATCAACTCTTAGGCCGGCTGGGAAATTTTGGGAGTGGCTGTGAACTCAGGAGACCTGTCTATCCATGTGGAACCATGCCTAATTTCCAGCTGCCTGGTCTCTGACATCCACCACTGCCCCTCTACTGGAGTTCTTGGCATCTCTCAGAGATCTGCCTATCTCTGCAGGACCACTTTGAATTCCTGCTGGCTGGATCCGTGACATGCATCTCAGGGCCTCTGCTAAAGAGGCCTCTGCTGGAGAGTGCAAATTCCAAGCTATCCGAGCAGAAATGTAATGTTAAAAGATATATAGGTTCAAAGAAAAGTAGTAAATAGGTCAGAGGAAAATGTAAACTGATTGCTGTGGGCTCTCATATTTACAAATATAAATTCAAGACTAGTAATATGAGTTAAAAATTTTGCCCATACCAGCTTAACTGTTTAAAAGTTCCATTTATTTCTCTCAAGAAAAAATATATGTACTTGTCAAAATGATCTATCTGTGTTTACTGTTAGAAACCTGTTTATTGCAAGAATATAGCTAAAGCAAAAATGGTTTAAAAATTTTGCTGTCCAATGCTAACAGCCCTCAGCTCAAAATTTATCTCTGAGCATTGATCAATAAATTCATATTATCCAAAAATTAGATGTCCTTTTAATGTAGATGACATTAATACTGTTTTATGTCTAAAGCTGTTAAAAATTGAAACTAGTTAAACTGTTACAATTAGTAACACTGGAAATTAACATAAACTTAACAGTCACCCAGTTAATAACGGGTTTAAAGACACAAAGGGTGCTTAAACTTGATATTAAAAAAATAAATTACAGGATGTTTAATTGTTTTATAAGACAGTTTTTAAATGTTTAAATTCAGAAAGTTACATTGTAGTTCTGCTTCTATTACATTGTTAATGTTTGTAGTTAAATCAAAGGGCTAAAATTTAAGATCACAGGCATACACTGTATATACTAATCAAAAGTTGAGATGCTCATTTGTTATGATACAGAAGGCAATCCATCCTTGTTTTTGCTAAATTTGGAAGTGTAAGTTATTTAGATAAACTGAGTCACACAGCTGTTTTATGTTTCCATAAAAGGAGTTTCAAATTAAATTCAGTATTTTTAAAGCTAAAACAGACAATGCAAAGTTCTACTTTTATAAAAGCTGGTAACCTACTATAAAATGTTAAGAAACACAAGTTGCCCGCCATCCTTATAGATTAACTGTTTGTTATAGTCAAACTAAGTATTAATGATTAATAACAGGAATAAACCTCACTCTGTCTCCTATACATGTTCTAAAAGTTTAAGCTTAAAACAAGTAACTGAAAACCAAGTTGTCTATTTAGATCTACTTAGGGAGACTTTTAATACTACAGAGATCTGTAGAATAAGGCATTTAAATGTTAACTAAAAAGCTGTAATAATATCAGGCAATGAATTAGAGAACCTAACAATGACCCAAGGTCTTTAAAGACAATTATGCGACAGCATGGATTAGGTTGACACTGACCAGGGAGCAAGATGATCAAATAAAATGCCTGCTGCCAGATAGGACCCAGCTCAGACTGTGTACAGGCTGCAGGGTACTGGAAAATTGTCTGCACCATCTTTGCCTACACAAAGTAAGGTCAGAGTTTTTCAAGTCTCAGTTCCACAGAGAAAGAAAAAAAAACCCTCTCACATTATGTACTTGTTGAGTGAAAAACTTCTCCCCTCAATGCTATAGACAATTGGTTATGGTTAGTAATATAAGGAATGGTCAGTGTCATTTTTTTAATAGATTCAAAAGTTCCATAAAATATATCCTTCTCAGGTCTCTGATGGCTTGGCTAACCAAACTTTTCTGAGCTTGGCAGTGAAGGCAGCCCTAATATGGCTCCTAAAAAAGGAACTAAAAATATAAAGACATATAAGTCTTTTTTGAACATTTATTTGTTAATTATGCATACAGTGTTCTGCCTGCATACATGTCTGCATGTCAAAAGAGGGTACCAGATATCATTGTAGATGTTTGAGACACAATGTAGTTGCTTTGAATTGAACTCAGGACTTCTAGAAAAGAAGCCAGTACTCTTAATCTCTGAGCCATCTCTCTAGCCCAAGACATATAAGTCTTAAAGATATAAAAATAATTTATAATATAAAAATTCAGAGCTTAACATTTAATTAAGTTCTTTTAAGCTATTGAGCAGTGACTCCCAGCTGTTTTGTCACAAGCTCAAGGTTTTATGATGTATTTTGGTTGTCATCTAAGTGTAAATATGAAGGACTTTTCATTAGGCCTAAGATACCTCTCACCATTCTATATGTGGATCTCTCTTGACAGAAGAAATATGTATAAGCTTCTAACCCAAACCTGTATTTTTTGCTAGGACTCAAAGGCATAAGTACATTCCTGCTGTTTTACAGATACCCAATATCTACTTTTTCAAAATATAGATTTTGGTACACATTGGTGATGATAATATATCTAAAACATTTATGTTCTTTTATACAACACAGTTTCTAAAGGCATCAGAGGAACAAATGTCGTAAAGCTTGGATACACTTCTTACCAGTCAAAAGGACTGCAGAAATGAACATCTTTCCTGAGGATGGAATTTTGTCCCTGGTGTTGCTCTCCATCTTGATCAATACAGAGTTCCAAATATATATATGTGTGTGTGTGTGTGTGTGTGTGTGTGTGTGTGTGTGTGTGTGTTTTAACTTATGTTCCCAAGTTATATCATGCCTTAGCAAATGTGTGCTTCTAGCAGATGAGCTTCAGGTACTGACTACCTACTGCTCCTAAATACTGCTCTGGACTTAGTGTCATAGCTGGTGTGAATCTTAAACAGGGTCTAAAAACTAATGCCTCTTATAAATGTTCCATTTCCTGAATCCCCCCTTATTTTATTTTATTTTATTTTTTGTCTAGCATTTTACCCTTTTCACTCCCAAGAAACACTGCCAAAGTAAGGAGGAAGTAGTACAAGAAAGAATACATTTCACCTATTCCCTTGCTGAGACGATATATCAAAAGATAACTACTATATATAGGTGACAATATGACTAATGTTTACGCCAAAAATCACCAGAAGTCTTTTACCTATTGGAGGCCAAAAACATGGGCCTCTAATGTCCATAGCAAAGAGGGAATATGGTGGAAAAATTAATAATAAAAAGGTATAAAATCAGGGCTTATTGCGAGAATGAAAAAATAAAAAGAACAAGAATTTCTGCCAGTAGATAAATGCCTGACTACAGAGTACAGAGCCCACATCCTGTTCTCAGGAGAAGGAAAAACAAAGAAAACCCTCCTATCTTTCATGTGTGCTCATCAATCTTGCATACACAAATGACAGACACTATTAACTTAGATCCATGATGACCTTGTAAATTAAATTTGTACTCTATGTACTGCCTGTATTTTGGAATCCTTGTTAACTGAGACAAATGGTCTCAAGCCTCCCTGTCTGTTTATCCTGTTAAAACCCCTTCACTATTTTAGGCCACTACCTGACTTTTCCGATAGAGTGAGGTCCCAGCTGGTTTGATTATTAGCAAAAAAAAAAAAAAAAAAAAAAAAAAAAAAAAAAAACCTTTTGCTTTTTCAGTCAGGAATCACTTTCTTGGAGGCTGAGGAAATCAGTAAGCATAATAGTAACAAGCTGCTAAAGGAGGCTTTATAGGCTATAGAACTCGAGGTGACAGCTATTTGAAAATCAAAACACTATTGTGTCATGGATATGCCTCTATTACATCCTGCTTACTTTTGCAGTGTTTTCTGAGCTACAAGTACGCTAAAATGCTAGACAATACCAACAAAAGGAAGGGAGATGCAGGAAATTGAACATTTATCAGAGACATTCATTTTTAAACCCTGTTGAAGATTCACATCGGCTGTACTGGTTCACCATAAGTCCAGGGAGAGCAATATTGAGGAGCAGGCTTTAGTCAGCAACTCATTCTCATCTGCCAGAAGCACAATTCGCCTGAGACATGTTCAAAGTGGGAAGAGAAGTTAAAACATATATATTTAATTGGAACTCTTTGTTCCTTACCATTAGTGATCAAGAAGGACATCTAGACCAGGGAGAAAATTCCATCCTCAGAATAGCTGCACTTATCTGCAGTCCTTTTGCCCTGTAAGAAGTGGATCCAAGCTTTATGACATTTGTTCCTCTGAAGCCTATATGAACTGTGTTATATAAAAGGACATAAAAGTTTTAGATATATTATCATTACCAATCTATGCTGAAATCCATATTGTAGAAAAAGTAGATATTGGGTATCTGTAAAACAGCAGGCATGTACTTATGCCTTTGAGACATATATGCAGGCTGAAAAGTGTATGCATAATTAATAAATAAATGATCAAAAATGACTTTTATGTCTTTATATTTTTAAATCCTTATTTAGGAGCCATATTAAGGCTGCCTAATACTGACAAGTTGACAAAGCTATGGTAGGCCCAGCCAACAATACTTTCAGATTGAAGGATATATTTAATTACCTGTCCAATCTACTAAAAAAGAAAAAAAAAAAAGACAGGGACCAGTCGATATACTCCTAGCCATAACCAATTTTCTGTGGCATTGAGGGCAGAAGTTCTTCACAAATTACATAATGTGAGAGAGTTGTGGTTTTTGTTGTTGTTTGTTTGTTTTTTCTCTGTAGAAGAGGGACATTGAAATTTCTGAACTTGACCTAATTTTATCTAGGCCAAGTTGGTGCAAGCAATTTTTAAGTTCCCTGCAGCCTCTAAAAAGTCTAAGCTGGGTTTAACCTGTCAACAGACATTGTATTTTAGCATCTTCCTCCCTGGTCAGTGTCATAACAATCCATGCTGCCCCATAGTCTTCTTTAGAGTCCTAGGATCATTGTTAGGATCTGTGATTCTACGTCTGATATTATTACAGTTAACATTTAAATGCCTTACTCTACAGATCTCTGTTCTATTAGAAGTCTGTCTAGGTATATCTAAATAGACAACTTTGTTTCAGTTATTTGTTTTAACCTTAATTATTTAGAACATGTATAGGTGACAGAGTGAGGTTTATCCCTGTTATTAATCATTAATACTTAGTTTGATTATAACCAAGAGTTAATCTATAAGGATGGTGGGCAACTTGTGTTTCCTCACATTTTATAACAGATTAAACAGCTTTTATAAAATTAGAACTTTGTATTGTCAGGTATACCTTTAAAAATACTGAATTTAATTTGAAAATCCTTTTAGGGAAACATGAACCATCTATTTGATGCAATTTATCTAAATAGCTTATGCTTGCCTAATTTAACAAAAAAAAAATGCATTACCTTTTGTATCATAAAAAAATGAGCATCTCAACTTTTGGTTAGTATATAGACCTTATGGCTGTGACCTTCAATTTTAGACCTTTGATTTAAGTACAGACATTAAAATATAATAAAAGCACCAATATCCTGTAACCTTATAAATTTGAACATTTAAATCTGTTTTTAGAAACAATTACACATCCTGTAATGTCTTTTTGTAATATCAAAAATAAAGCACCATTATGTCTTTATACCCATTATGACATGGGTGACTGTTAAATTTATGGTAATTTCTAGTGTTACTAATGGTATCCTTTTAACTAGTTTGAATTTTTAAAGCTTTAGCCAAAAAGCAGTATATTAATATCATCTATATAAAAACGACTACTGATTGTCTCATCATCTGAATTTAATGACCAGAGCTCAGAGATAAATTTTGATCTGAGGGCTGTTAGCATTAGACCCCTAAAAATTTTAAAGCATTATTGTTTTAGATCTATTCTTGTAATAAAACTTAGGTTTATAACAGGAATCACACAGGTAGAAGTTTTTTTTTTCCAGTCCTTTAACATTTGTATGATTTAAAGGTAATAGTCTATGATCTATCCTATCATTGTAAGTATAAAGTCCTATATGTAACATTAATCCAAACAAAGGAATACTATAACCTTAACTATCAGTCTTCAACTACTTCAAAGAACACAGGGGGATAATATATAAACTCTAGAATTGAAAGGGACAACTCGCCTGGTCAGATCTGATGTTCTTCTGTAATGTTCCATCTTCAGCCTATTGGACATAATTTGTGTCTGGCAGACTTCTCAGCAAAGCAAGAAATATAAATATGTCCTACCTGTGTTGGCAGTTTGTCAGAACCTTTTCTCCACATCCTTTAGACTGTATAGCAGACTATTCCATGAAGAAGCAACCATCTAGCAATGTTCATCTTGTATCAGCAGTCACTTTCCTGTGGGTCCTTCATGTCCAGTTCATACAGCATAAATCCAAACAGTCCAGGGAAGAACAATATTTGGCACAAATGGCGGGTCTTGCCATATTGGAGGCAAACTCTAGAACTTTTCAACAAATACATATAATTGTCTTTAGAAAAATAAATGGAACTTTTAAGCAATTAACCTGGTATGGTCAACATTTTAATGCATATTACTAAATTTAAATTTATATTTGTAGATATGAGAGCCCACAACAAACAGTTTACATCTTCCTCCAACCTTATTATGAATTTTCTTTGAACCTCTATATCGTTTTACATTACCTTTAGTCTCTTTCTCTGATATTCTCAGACATCCTTAACATTGACAACTCTCTCCTTTTCTATTTTTCATTTTTCCTCTTATCAATGACTCTTACTCAGAGGTTTTATGGTTGAAGTGAATATCTTATTTATTTATTTAAATCCTGAGTGTACCTTCTTACTGTGATGACTTTCCCTGAGCATCTCTGCACACTCTGCACTCTTAACTCTTGGCTCATTTTTCTGCTTATGTGGGGTACACCAGCTCTCCTTTATTGATGCTTAATATGGATACGAAGAAACAAATAGGCTGAATCGATGTTTATTCAGGGAGAAATAACTTGCAATATAGAAATAGGAATACTAGCAGTTCCTGGTCCCAAGGATGCCTCCGGATGTACTCCTGTCCCCGTGCTGCAAGCTATAGAGCTCTTTGAGCCCCCTCTTCAAACTTAGCTCCCCCAGGTTACTCCTGCTCTGGCTCCATACCAATTGGAATAGTCTATGCCACAGGTGCAAAAAAGTGAATATCTCACCAAAATCCCCATTTTAGTCTAAAGAAAAGATTTAGGCTTGATACAAAAACTATATACAAAACAGTGAATAACAAGTGTGCTCTAAGAAAAGGAAAATTTAGGACATATAAACTTAAGACCTAACTATCTAGTACTAGGATGAAGTCAAAACAGGGATTACAATAGTGTTGTCCAAAGCTGGAAAGCTCAAGTCTACTAAGAAATATATCTGACTAGGAAGAGAGAATAATACTTGTGATAAATTAATATTGAACCTCATCAAAGACCTGAGAAGTAAAATAACAATACCAGGGTAGGCAGGAAGTGTGGGTGGCCAACACAGGTGAAGCAATGACAGAAACAGCTACCTGGATTGTCAAGGTCACACATCAAGGTTGGTACAACCAGGTTTGCTAAGGCCTAAAGAACCTGACAGGCCACAATAAAAGCAAGGATGTAAAAAGTCTGTCTTACCCTGATTTGGCAGGGTTCAGCAGTCAACAGTCTTCTAATGACTGAAATCTACTCAGCATTCTTTATTTGAGTATCTCATCTTGAACCACAAAACTTTCTAGAGACTTCATTGAATCAGTATGTCTCTTGCTTTCTACAACTACAAATGATTCCATATTTTTAATATTTTCATCCTTAGATATTATCTGAATGACATGTAAACTGCCTTCCAGAAACAATGTTCTATCTGATAGCTTTCCATTATCCTCAGACATGGAACGGATGCTGCTAGTCTTTCCGTCGGATGTTCCAGTTTTTTAACCTTATTAGCAGCTTCGTTCACTCAGGAATTAGCTGTTTGTGACAGCATGTTAATGCAGTGCACTGTTTCTGTTTTGGTTATTGAAGCATTTGACATAGAACAAATTCTGTTTTCTAGTTGGTCATTTTTATGTTCCATGTTTTGTATTCTAGATGTCAGCTCTCTATTCGCATCTCTAATATTCTGAATCTTTTTCTCATCAGGTTGATACCTATTTCCTTTACAATAATAATAATAATAATAATAATAATAATAATGCATATATTGGTTAAGCCATGATTTTCTTCTGTTAAAATACCTTCTACATATGAAGTAAAGAAATTTCTAAAGTCTTGCATCATAAGATTATCCACCCTAGGTTTGGAACAATCGATCTATACATTTTATCGTCTTAAATTGCAAAGAATATTGCATTTACCTTAGGTGTAATTCTGCTGTCCTTGAACTTTGACAGGTTTAGTTGTTGAACTCAGCTTGTGGTGGTGATGCCTGTAGGTTTCCCACCAAATCGCATCCGGCAGCAGACAATTCTTCTGATGTTGGTCCCTGAAGAATAGCTCTTTACAAACTAAGGCAAGCAAAATTTTGTTAATTGAATGAGTGAAAGGAGCCTTGAGCAAATTTTGGGGACCCCAGGACTAACAGGTGTTTCCTCTTACTGGCACGTTTGGGCTGCAGGAAACACACCAGCTGGGTAGGTGCCATGTGTGCCACAGCTGCAAATGCAAAGTGGGGAATTGTCAAAAGATAAGAAGCAGTATGAACTTTCTCAGGGCTGAGGTGGGGGGGGTAAAGTTGTAGGGCAGAGGCAAATGTCCCTCAAGCTGTGGTATGGCCACCTGGTTACGCAAGGAACCCTGCCCATTCTGGGATGGTATGGGAAGCGAGCAGCGTCTGCTGCCTTGGTGAAAACCAGGTCCATTAAAAATCCAGATTCTGCTACTGACACCAGATATTGATGTTTGGTAAGGATCAGGAGAAAAAAAAATAGGCTGAATAGATGATTATTCAGGGAGAAATAACTTACAACATAGACAGATGAACTCCAGCAGGTTCCAGGTCCCAGGAAGCTGTTCCTGTGCTGCAGGCAAGAGATCTCTCCCAGTATCCTCCTCAAAATTAGTTCCCCCAGGTCATATCCAGCACTGTCTCCACCCCCAATGGGCGTGGTCTATGCTGCAGGCAGGGACAAGGTAATTATCTCACTACAAAAACTGAATGTTCCATTTAATTCATATGTCAAACTTTAGTCAACCAATGTTGGGGCAATGGTAGAGGTGTTCTATTAATATGTGTAAAGAGCAAATAAGAATTGCTTCCCCTAATACTAAAGACACTCCATAACTGCACATATTATCTGCCTTAAGGAACCGCATACTTGCACATATTCCCTGCCGGAAGGGTGTATAAGCCTGTATGTGCCCAAATATACTGCTTTTAGATAGGAGATATTCACCAAAAAGGCCCAGACAACCTATGGTAGGAAAAATAATATCTTAGGGACAATAGTTGTTATTTGAGCTCTCTGTACCCATGACAAGTTGGAATGGCTGTCCATATAGGATTTCAGACAGGAGAGACAGGCAGAATGTGTTCCAGAACTGTCAAAGCCACACAGGGAAGCTTTATATGGAATTAGATGATGAGATCCATCTTTAACTTCTGGGTGGCAGTGCACATGTTAAATATCAGAATTAAGGAGGCTGTCTGTATTCAAAAATGAAATACAATAATAAAACAAAACACATAAGGAAGAATCAGTTTCACCTTAATATGAGTTGTACCATCTGGTGGTATTCTGTATGTATAAAGGGTATTGAAGGAGGAGGCTCTCCTTCTGTTGCTGCTTGCCCTAGCTATGGCTACCAAGTTTATTACTTTACTAGCTTTAGAGCTTTCTTCTTTGGACTTCAAGAGTATAATGATGACCAGCTGAGACATGCACCCTGATGAACTAAACAACTGCTACAGTCTGCAGATGCCTATTGTTAGGCAGCCATTTTTGGACTACCTGGACCACAGCCTATGAGACATTACAATAAATCCATGTATTACATATATGGAGAGATTCATCCTACCATCCTTGCTCATGCAGAAAACCTCGAATAATGCAGTTATTTTTTGCTTTCTTTTGATTTTAACCTGCTACTGAACATGTGTTGACTAACAATATTGCTCACAAATACAAATTTCCTATTTTCATTTCTCTCCAAATATTAAACCTTGTAGGAAGTCTACTGTTTTCATTACTATGTATTTTCAAAGCACTTGCTCTGCTTTTCAGGGATAAAACTCATTCTTAGAGCCATCATCCAGCTTTCTAGGAGGGGAAAAAGCTACTGTCTTGTTTGTAATCTGGATCCTGCTTCTCTTTCATGATTTTAAGTGCCTGTGACAACCAGGTAAAGAGCAAATGCAGTTGACCTAAAAACAATGTTAAGCCATGTAACAATTATCTCTTTTTGTATCTCTAAATCTCTCTGTAGTAGTTTGGCTGCAAATCATGTCAAAGGAGAAACTCCTGTATTGCGGTTAAATAAGGATCAGGATAAACAAATAGGCCGAATAGATGTTTATTCAGGGAGAAATAACTTACAACGTAGACAGATGAACACCAGGAAATTCAACCCGATCCTCTCCTGTCCAAGTCACGACAGCAAGAGAGCTTTTCCAGGCTCTCTCTCCGAACTCCTTCCACAGGTCACTCCTGCCCATGGCTCCACCCCCCCAATGGGCATGGTCAGCGCCACAGAAGGACCATCTCACTACACACCAGTGTTGTGAAAAAGCCTTACAACATTCACTACATTCATAGCGTTTCTCACCAGTATGTGTTTTTTAATGTTTTTTGAGATGATTGCATAGTGAAAAGACTTTACCACATTGATTACAATCTTGTGTTTTCTCTCCACTATGTGTTCTTATATGTCTTTTAAGCATAGCCTCAGACACTTATTTCATGACATCGTCATTATAATGCATTCACCTAATCCATTTAGAAGAAAACTGAATAGGAGGTTAACATGCACCATTTCTTGGCCCTTTAAGTAGCATATAGCCATGAGAAAAAAATCCCAATAAACAGGCATAAAGGGAAAGGCAAGCTTCCAGAACAAACTATTGAGAACACTTCAGAAATAAATTGTACAATAGGGACAGCCTGTCACTGAAATACCCCAGGCTCTGGGAATGACATCCGCCTTTGTTAGATTTTCATTGCTGTTAAGAGACACCATGGACCAGGGCAACACTTTAAAAGAAAACATTTAATTGAGGTGACACACTGAAAATTTCAGAGGTTCAGGTAATCAACATTATGGCAGGGGCCATATCAGCATGCAGACTGCTGCAGTCCATTAGGTTAGAGACCTTGCAGCATGACTCAGAGGCAACAGGGAGTTTCTGACACATTGGGCATCATTCTGAGAATAAGAAACCTCATGTCTCATCATAAAGTGACATGATTCCTCTAACAGGGTAAAGCCCACTCCAACAAAGCCACACCACATCTGCTATCACTATTGGGAACTCACAGAGTATGGACTGACAGTTGGGGGACCTTCATGGCACCAAACTAGACCATCTGAATGTGGCTGACTCTTAGGTGACTTGTTCTGTTTGGCGGCCCCTGGCAGTGAAACAAGGACCCATCCCAGGAGTACATGAGTAATAGGAAACAATAAGTCACACTTTACTGACAGATCCTGAGGAAGAAATGCCAGAAGATGAGAAAAGTAGGGGAGGCAGAACAAAGAAAAGATGAAAGCTTGGTCAAGGGTGTTTTGCTGAAGCTATGTATTATTCTAAGTAAGCTTCATATGAGGAATAGTGTCTTGTATACTACTTTCATGGGAGAATGGATGTAGGGACATCTAGGAAGTCAAAAGAGTTAACATTTAATGGGGCAAACTCAGGAAAATGCTACCCAAATAGTGCAGGGGGAAAACAGGGAATCCCAATAACATTACCAACTAATCCCTGAGTGGTCAGAGGCCCAATAACCACAGTTCCACGTAGTGTGAAAAGTTGTGTAATTGGGATCTGAATTAGCCCCTCCACAAAGGCCCTGGCCATAGCCAATTGCATTCTTTCCCAAGCATCTTCCTTGTTTCAAGGGATGAGCTCTATTTTCTTCTCAGTAGCTCAAAACCTGATGGAAATCACCTAAGGCTACAACCGTGAAGCTGTTATTTGTTCTGCCAAGAACTTTCCTGTGTTTCAGAAGGAACAATGTTACTTCTCCATGAGTGGGGATCTACACAAAAATTCTTGCTTTCTCAGTCCAGCCCTAAACACCTCATTGTTTTCCTTTTCAAACTGTTGTCACCTGGGCTCATCTTGCCCATATGACAGAGCCATGATTTTTCTCCAGAAGAAAATGGATGTTTATGGCACACCATGATGTAATGTTCATTATGGCCCAGTAAGGAACCCTTGAACAGCTTCTAAAAGCCCTGCTCCATTGTAATCAGTGGTTAGTCTATTACCATGGTTTGGAGACGTATGTCTGGACTATCCTGGGGAGCAAATATATTTTAGAATCATAATCTCTAACATGAGTGGATAGCATGAAATTCATTTAATTTGTTTATTTATTTAATTAATTTTAGGTGCAGCACTTCCTCAGCTAAAGTCTATTTTGAGAGACTAACTATCCACCAAGAATTGGTAAATCTTTATATCAACAACTCCAGTCTTCGACAGAACAGCTGAATGGTGGAGTGTGGTCCAAAACAAGAATGCCATTTATACATGCATTTGACTATAACCTAGCAATGGGGAGGCAGAGGCAGGCAGATCTGTATGAGATTGGGGATAGCCTGCACCACACAGAAAATTCTAAGTCAGGCTGCAAAGCTACAAGGAGAAATTCTATTTTAAAAAATTATATACACATATACATATATATAACCTATATGTGCATGCATATATATATATATATGTATATATATATATATATATGAAAAATAATTAAATAATATCATTTAGAGCATTCACAAAATTAACTCCCAATTTGGATACTCCCTTAGCCTAGAGACAAGGAGGAGTGCCTGGGCCAAAACTCAAATGACTTGATAGATTTTGATGATCTCTCTTGGAAGACCTGTGTCTCCCAGAGGAATTTATGGGGGGTGGTATAGGGAGTTCACTGGGGGAAATAGGAGGATGGCAGGGAGAGAGAACTGGGCTAAATATGTAAAGTAAGGTCTGTTTATTTATATTTTCACAAAAGAAGAAAATTTATTTTGATGGCAAAAAACAAAACAATAATAACTCTGAATGGATGTGACCCCTAAACTTTAGATGTTAAGACCAGGACTTCTGGAAGGCACTGAAGTAACAAAACCTCTCCTTCTTTGGTAAATGCCATCCCTGTGCACCAAAACCATAAAGGAGCTGACTACACAGAAGTTTATTCACAATTCTACCACATCAAAATCCTTTCCTCAGAAGTAGACCACATGGAGAAGTATTCATAGGCCACACAGTGGTCTGGTAAGGTGCTGGACCACAATGGGCCTAACTGAACATTGAATGTGGCAGCACATTCCAGTCCATCCTCCTCCTGGAGGGCCTGCCAAACAGAATTCCATGATTCCTCATCCCACCCTCCCACATCCCGTCACTCACCGTGCTTCAGCTTCTCTGTTCATCCATAAGCACCCCTCACAATTCACGACAGCACCACTCATAGAGCAGCAATCAATCCTCTGGCTCCTGTTCTGATACAAAACCAAGCCTGTAGCATGGCTCAAGGAAGTCTCCTTCCAGACCTCAGACTGGAGGGTTGGCTCAATGTCCCTGATTGGCTAATAAGGCTTCAGTGACAAGAGCAATTTGTCAAGGGTTAGAGTGTTCTTAAAGACACAGCAAGCCCTGCACCTCCTTTGGGCCTGGCTTCTATTCCAGACCTAGGAATTTTAGAATTCTGCACAAACAGGAACTAATTTTTTTTTTTGAGACAGAATTTCCCTGTGTGGTGCCTGTTGTCCTAGAACTTGCTCATTAAACAGAGCTGTTCAATTATTATTATTAATCTTGATGTTGTTGCTTTCTAGTAGATTTTTCTCATTACTTGTTTAATATTAATTAATTATTTGATTATTTGATTAATTCATTTCTTTTGATGTTTGAAACAGAGTTTCCCTGTGTGGCCCTGCTATCCTGGAACTTACTCTGTAGACCAGAGTCTTCTCAGAGAAATCTACTTGCCTCTACTTCCTGAGTGCTGGAATCAAAGACGACAGCCAACACTACATAGTCAGACAGAAATTTCAATGTCACTTACCCTGTCTAAAATAGACAACCCACTCTCTTTCAGCTGTGCGAAAGATCATCCCCCTCCTTCCTCGAAACAATGTGCAGATGTTGCACATAAAATTACAAAATGCAGATTGGAATGATTTTTTTTATTCAACACAGGGAAGGGCACCTAGAATATTAAAAACTTGAGAGAGATTTTAGGGCATATGGCAAAAAAGAAGAAGTTTGTTCTGTGTATTTTGATGAGGTCAGGGGAACTGGGTGTACATTTTATCTAGTGGTCACAGACAATTTAGAAACCATGAGAGAAGGGAAGGAGCAATATCAGAAAGAACATGATATATCTTTCTCCTGTCAGATGCTTTGGTGATAGCTCCAATGCATTGGGAGTTTTATTCCTGAAATTCTTGAAAAATGAATAATAATAAAAACTGTTGTCTTCAGGGTAATTTGAATACTCTCAGAGAATTGGGCTGGGAAGCTTGCTTCTACAAGCACTGTGGTGACCGAGCAGAGCTTCCTCAGGGTACAGTGAGAAAATATCTACATTATTCAATATTCTCTTCTTGAACAGGACTCTTGTCAGATTTCTAAATCAGTGGATCCATCATCCAGCCTTGAAATTGCAGAAAGACTTATGTTCTTGTTTGAGATCTGGTTCCTGTTTTCTTTACTTTTTTTCCCTGCTTTGCTGAAGTCCCAGTGACAACCATGAAATAAGTGGTTTCAGTTCATCTGACATCAGTGGGAAACTACAGAACATCTCATTTCCTGTGCCAAAATCTCTCAATAGTGTTTAGGACAGGGAATAATCACATCATGTGATTGTGGAGTTGCCTGTATAAGCGAGAGAGCCACCTTGTTTTCAGGAGAAAGGATTGGGTGCAGGAAGAGAGCAGTATTTGCTATTGGAGTCAAAGCCAGTGCAGTAGAAATGTTTATCTCTGCTGACCTAGAAAAGGTTTTTGTCTTGGTTGGAAGGCCAGGTCAGGAAACATTGTGCTGTGTCTTTAAGAAGGTGATCTTGTTACTCAGTCATCACTAGCCAACCAGACCCTCCTCATGATCTGTCAATAATAAAAGGTACAGGGACCTTCTTAGTGCCAGATTAAGGCTTTTCTATAAAACGAGAGCTGGCACCTTTTTGTGTGTGTGCTGTTCTTCGATTATTGCTGCAGTAAGTTCAATGGAGAGCTTGGGAGAGCTCAGTAATCACATGGTGAGTGAGGGGTCGCGGTCCCCAGGATGGAGGAGTACATTGTGTAGTATATGAATCATGTGTTGGGTCCTCCCAATATCTGAGTGGGAACATGAAGACAGATTTTACTTCCTGTGGGTTTTCATGAGATACGTGAATCTCCCTGGAATCAATGATATGACTCTGACTAAAACTTTGTGGGTTGAATCTCTTCAGAGTATTGGGAGCAGGGAGCCCTGTGTAAAAACATCTTTTTAGTCAACTTCAATGACCTTTTTGTGCATCCGTGGAAAGACTACAGTTCTTGGAGACATTTAACAATTTATATTTTACTTTATGTGATGTGATGGAAAAATTAAAAATTAGGGATAATGGCAAGAAGGAAAAACTACAAAGAACAAGAATCTCTTCTATTGGATAACTTCTTGATTTCAGAGTACATACCCCACATGTTATTTTCATGACATACAGGGAAAAAAAAATCCTTGCATGTGTGCTAAGCAATCTTCATGCCCTTGCAATCAAACTTTGTACTCTATGAAATGCTGTAACCTTGAAAACCCTATGAGCTGAGACTAGGGGTGTGAAGCCTCCATTTCACTTTTGTTGCTAGGTAACTTAGCCTTCCAATAGATTGAACTCCCAGGCTGTTTTGTTCTTCCCAATTAAAACCTTTTGCTTTCACATTTGGGAATAACTTCATTGGACTTGAGGATACAGGGAGGTACAAAATTTGTGGGCTCATCCCAGATTTCCTCCAACTACCCAGGACCTTTAATGCTGAAAGATTGAAATAGAGAAAGTAAAGACAACAAAAACCAGAGGAATGCTGGAAATAGAATAACTGCGCAAAAATTGTGAACTACAGACACAAAATGACCAACAGAAAAAAAGAGATGGAAGAGAGAATCTCAGGCATGGAAGATAAACTAGAGGAAATAGATTCATTTACCAAAGAAAATCATAAATCTAACAAATCCTTAACACAAAACATCCAAGAAATCTGGGACACCATGACAAGGCCAAACCTAGGAATAATAGGCAGCAAGGAAGGTGAGGAAGACCAGCTCAAAGGTGTCAAAAACATAATAAACAAAATCATCGAGGACAAATTTTCCAATGTGAAGGACATGCACATGAAAGTACAAGAAGTATACTGAACACCAATTAGGCTGGACCAAAGTAAAAAAAAAAAAAAAAAACCTAGAAATATAATAAGGAAAACACCTAAAACACACAATAAAGAATATTAATTGCAACAAAGGAGAAAGGACAGGTAACATATAAAGGCAAACCGATCAAAATTAAAACTGACTTTTCCATGGAATCCCTCAAGGCCAAAAGTTCCTGGATAGACCTTCTACAAATAATAAGAGTCCACAGATGCTAGCCCAGGCTACTATACCCAGCAATCATTATAGATGGAGAAAACAAGATATTTAATGACAAAGGCAGATTTTTTTCCAATACTTACCTACAAATCCAGGACTACAGAAAGATTTGGAAGGAAAACTCCCACCCACGGAAGTTAACTATGCACACAAAATGTAGGCAAAAGATAATATCCCTATACAAGAAACCACGGGTGATGGAGGTCAAATATGTTCACAATACCACTGCCAACATCAAATCTAAAACAAACAAGCATCAAAAATCAATGGCCTTTACTCACACCCAATATTAATGGTCTTAACTCACCTATAAAAAGACACAGGCTAACAGAATGGATTCGAAGAAAGAATGCAGTCTTCTGCTACATATAAGAAACACATCTAAGTTTCAAAGATAGACATTACTTCAGGGTAAAAGGTTGGGGAATATCTTCCAATCAAATGTACACAAGAAGCAAGCAGGCATGGCTATCCTAATATCTAACAAGTTAGACTTCAAACCAAAATTAATCAAAAGAGATGAAGATGCTCATTCAGTATTCATTGCAGGAGAAATCCTTCAACACAAAGTCTCAATTCTGATAATTTATGCCCGAAATACAAAGGAACCCAGAGTAAAACAACTGCCAACATCAAACTGAAAGGAGAGAAGATTAAGGTGATTCCTCTAAAATCACGAACAAGACAAGGCTGCCCTTCAATATTGTAAGTGAAGTTCTAGCTAAAGTTATAAGACAAGAAAAGGAGATAAAAGGGATCCATATTTGAAAGGAAGAAGTCAAACTATCACTATTTGAAGATGATATGATAGTTTAATAAGCAACCCAATAAACTCTACCAAGGAACTCCAATAGCTGATAAACACCTTCAGCAAACTAGCAGGGTACAAGATAAACTCCAAATAATCAGTTTCCCTACTTTTTTCAGACAACAATGAGATTGAGAAAGAAATCCGAGAAACATAACACTTTACAATAGCCAGAAAGAAAATAAAGTATCTTGTAGGAACACTTCCCAAACAAATGAAAGACCTATATAATAAAAATCTGTGGCTCTAAAGAAAGAAATTAAAGAAGATACCAGAATATGGAAAGATCTTCCATGCTCTTGAATAGGTAGGATAAATATATTAAAAATGACAATCTTGCCAAAAGCAAACTAGAGATTCAATGCAATCTCCATTAAAAACCCACAACAATTCATCACTGAGCTTGAAAAGATAATAATCAACATTTTATGGAAAAACAAAAGACCCAGCATAGTCAAAATAGCCCTGTACAATAAAAGAACTTGAAAGGCATCACCATCCCTAACTTTAAGCTGTACTACAGAGCTATACTCCTGAAAACATCCTGGAATTGCCACAAAAACAAAACAAAACAAAAATAAACAAACAAACAAAAAAACAAAACAGGTAGAACATGGAATGGATTTCAAAAACCTGATACAAACCCACATACGTATGAACACCTGATTTCTACAAAACATATAAAACAATACAATGGGATGAGGAAATCATCTTCAACAAATGGTGCTGGCACATTTGGATGATGATGTTTAGAAGATGGCAGATAGACCCAAGTCTGTAGTCATACACAAAACTATGGTCCAAATGGATCAAAGACCTCAACATCAATCCAACCACACTGAACCTCTTAGAAGAGAAAGTAGGAGGTACCCTTGAACAAATTGGTATAGGAGACCACTTACTGAACATAACTCCAGGGGCACAGACTCTGATAGAAACAATTAATAAATGGGACCTCTTCAAACTTGGAAGGTTCTGTAAGGCGAAGGACACAGTGGAAAGACAAAATGGCAGCCCACAGACTGGGAAAAGATTTTATGTAAGGAGTAAGGTTTTTCTGCCTGCCACGGGTCTGGTCCTGCCATCACGCCAGCACCAATTAACACAAAGAGACTCTATATTTGATATAATGCTATTGGCCTGGTACTAGTTTCTTATCTGCTAGCTCTGTCTTAAGTATTAACCCATTTCTGCTGATCTATATATGTTCATGTGGTCTTCTTACTGAGGAGCATACCAGTATTCTACTTTCTCCAGACTCTCCATGCTGACTCCTCCTTCCAACTTCTTCTTTCCTCCTTGTCTCTTAATCCCTCCTATCTTCCTTTCCTATTGCCCAACATTTACAGAATGGCATCTCCCATCAATTTTCACCAATACTACATCAGACAATGGGCTGATCTCCAAAATATACAAACAACTCCAAAAACCTAATCAACAAAACACCGAAAAACCCTATTAAAAATGGGGTACAGACCAGCAGAGTAACTAGGATACAGGGTATATTCTAAGAGATTCATATAAAGTCCATCACAGAACCAGGAAGGGACAAGTCCCCCAGACCTCAGGGGAAGTGTGGGGGGGGGCAGCGAATGGAGAGAGTAGTAGGAGAAAACGAGGGGAAGGAAAGGAAAACATGTGCGACCAGGAAGATTGAGACTGGTTAGGAATAGAAGACAGGAAAGAGAGACACAAAGAGAGAGAGAGAACATAAAAGAGGGAGCCAACATTGGTTTGAAGATAAAATTGAACACAACGAAAGGTCTAGAGAACTACAAGACTTCTCCCAACTAACAATTTGAGCTTCCGTGGAAAGGCTACCATAAATGCCCTTCCCGGAGAGTGAGATCAACCACTAACTTATCCATGGAGCCCTCAATTAATGCCTGTTGGAAACAAGAGCAAACACCCATACATAAACACTAAGTCGAACTAGAACCCAGATGCATGTCGAGAGTACAAGACCAGGTGGCAGAAACACATAGAGACAGCTTACCTGAACAAGGAGCAGTCAACAGGCCAGCAGACTGATAGCTGGGAACCCAGTATGGGACTGAATCAGGCCCCTCTGAATATGGGTCTCAGCCAGAAGGACTGAGCAATCTAAGTAACCTCAGACAGTGGAGCCAGGATGTATCCCTGGTACACAAAAGGACTTTGCGAACACATTCCCCATGGAGGGATAACTGCCTTAATCTAGAGACAGGAGAAAAGCCCTAGTCCCTCCTTCAAATGACCTGTCAGATCTACATGACCCCAACTGGATGGCATTCCCCTACATATGGAATTGGGGTGTGGGGATGGGAGGGGAGGGTGGTTAGAGTGCATGTGAGAGGTCAGAAAGAGTAAAAGGGAGGGAGGAGGGAGGGGGGAAGGGAGGGAGGGAGGGAGAGGGAACTGGGATCGACATGTAAATAAATAAATTAAATTAAAAAATGCTTTGACTCCAAAATTAAGTTCAAGGACATGTTACTGGGGAAAAGGATTTCTGTTATTGTTTCCACAGAAAATGAAAAGATGTGCATTCCTTCCAGACTAATGTAGTTTGATCAAGCCAGACCACCTGATAGAGAATACCAGGTGATCCTACATTCAAAACAGATGGACAAAGCAGCCTTACAGACTACAGGCAGGATTTCTGCATCTTCATAGAATCCCCCATGAAAGCACCTGTTACCTGCAGGAAGTAGTTTGGAAAGAACGACACCCAAATCCCCAAATATTGTCTATAAATGTTTGTTATTATTTAAATGGACTTGGTTATATAAAATGAAAAAAAGAATAGAATCGTTGATTGAAAAAAAATTATAAAATCAAAAATAAAACTGGGGTACAGAACAGAAGAAATAATTCTCAATAGAGGAAACCAAAAAAGCTGAAAAACACTTAAGAAATGTTCAACATCTTCAGCTATCAGGGAAATGCAAATGAAAACAACTTTGAGATACCATCTTACTCCTGCCAGGATGGCTAAAATTAAAAAACACCAAATGACAACTTATAACAAAGAAGATGTGGAGAAAGGGAACATTCCTCCACTGCTGGTGGGAGTGCAAACTCGTACAGCCATTTTGGAGATAAGTATGGTGTTTCCTCAGGAAAATGAGAATTAGTCTACCATGCGACCCAGCAATCCCCCCTTAGACATATACCCAAATGACCCATATCCTGGCAACAAAGACATCTGCTCAACTATGTTGATAGCAGCATTATTTGTAATTGCAAGAAACTGGAAACAACCTAGATGATCCTCAGTTGAAGAATGGATAAGAAGATGTGGCACATCTACACAATGGAATGCATGCTACTCTGAAGAAAAAAAATAATGGAATTTGAAATTCGCAGGCAAGTGAATGGCTCTTGAAACAACCATCCTAAATGTGGTAACCCAGTCACAAAATGATGAACATAGGATGTTAATCGCTCATATATGGATTTTAGACCTAGAGCAAAGGATCACCAGCCTATAATTCACACCACCAGAGGAACTAGGATACAAGGTGTATTCTAAGAGATTCATATAAAGTCGCTCACAGAAGGTTGATGGGACAAGTCCCCTAGAGAACATGGGAGGTGGGGGGGGGTCAATGAATGTAGAGAGAACTAGGAGAAAAAGAAGGGAAGGAGAGGAAAGATATTGTGACTAGGAAGATTGAGTCAGGGTAGGAATACAAGACAGAAGAGAGAGAGAGAGAGAGAGACTGAGAGTGAGTGAAAGAGAGAGAGGGAAACAGAGAGAGAGAGAGAGAGAGAGAGAGAGAGAGAGAGAGAGAGAGAGAATAAAAGAGGGAGCCAGTATAGGTTTGAAGAGAAAAGTGAATCTAAAGAAAGATCTAGAGACCTACAAGACTGTTGCCAACTAACAATTTGAGCAACTGTGAAAAGGCAACCATAAATGCCCTTCCTGGATAGTGAGATCAACAACTAACTTATTCACCATCATGGAACCCTTCTATAGTGCTGTTGGAAACAGAAGCAAACACCCAAACCTAAACACTGAGTTTAACTAGAATCCAGATGCAGATGGACAGAACAAGACCAGGTTGTAGAAACACACAGAGACAGCTGACCTGAACAAGGAGCAAATAACAGGCACCCAGACTGATAACTTGGAATCCAGCATGGTACTGACTCAGTCTTCTCTAAATATGGGTCTCAGCCAGAAGGACTGAGCAGTCCTAGGGACTGCAGACAGTGGAACCAGGATGTATTCCTCATGCACAAAAGGTCATTGCAGACACATGCCCCATGGAGGGTAGTCCCTTAACCTAGAAACAGGAGAGAAGTCCTAGTCCCTACTTCAAATGACTTGACAGATCTACATGACTACAGCTGGATGGCATCGTCATACATGTGGAAGTGGGATGGGAGCTGGGAATGGAGTGTGGTAAGGGTGCATGTGAGGGGGAATAGCGTGTAAATGGGTGGGAGGGAGGGAGAGGGAACTGGGATCAACATGTGAATTAAAAAATAAATAAGTAAATTAAAAAATAAAATAAAATAAGTACACCAGGCCAGAATTTTACAGGTTGCTGGTAATACAGAACACCAATGTAAACAGGACCAGGCTCCTTCTGGTACAGAAGTCCTAAGCCATGCTCATCCTGTATCCATGATGGGTTGCTAAAGACCTAGGTGCATTGGGCCACCTGGTGGGCAGTCAGAGAGGAGAGGAGTTCTGAATCCCTAGGGGCTAATGACAGAACCAGACCCTCGCCCAGCCCTCCTCTCCTCAGGTGGCAGTGACTGTGACCTTAGGGAAAGGGGTGAGGGTGAGAGTGGGGAGGAGGAGGATGAGCAGTGTTGGGGAGAACAGCTTTGGTAAAGATTTTTGTGTCAACTAAAAAAATAAAAATAACAAAATATATGGTAATTAGAAGTGATGGCTATGTGCAGGCTTGTTACAATCAGTCTGAAGCAAAGAAGATAACAGTGGTCTAGTAGACAGGTCAAGTGGCCTGCAGATTTATAGGTGAATGCAACTCATCAAAGAAGAACAGAGAACATCAGTAGGAACTTCAGGTGTTACAAGTATGATTCCATTTCTCTGGGCAATAAAAGTTAGAACAGGAAAAAGGATTGTCAAGATCCAGAAGAGTGGAAAAGATATAAAAATAAAATTATAATACTGAAATATAACATAAAATAACATCTGGTGTAACCCACAAAATCCATAAAAGGAGCCAACAGTTAAGAGAGCAGAGGGTGCAGAGAGGCTCAGGGGAAAGCACCAATATAAGAAGGCAGAGTCAGGAATTAAACAAATAAATAAGATTTCACTTCAGGCATGCATATCTGGGTAAGAGTTACTGATAAGAAAAAAGAAAAAGAGAAAAGGAGAGACATTTCTATGCTAGGGATGTCTGAGAAAATCGAGAGAGACTAAAGGTAATGTAAAAAGTTATGGAGGTTCAAAGAAAAGTTGTCAAATGTCGAGAAAGATGTAAACTGTTTGCTGTGGGCTCTCATATCTACAAATATAAATTTAAGATTAGTAATATGAGTTAAAATTTTTGACCATACCAGGTTAATGGTTTAAAAGTTCTGTTTATTTCTCTCAAGAAAAATATATGTACTTGCTAAAAAGTTCTATCAGTGTTTCCTATTAGAATCCTGTTTATTGCAAGAATAGAGCTAAAACAACCTTTTTGCTGTCTAACGATAACAGCCCCCAGCTCAAAATTTACCTCTGAGCACTGGTCATTAAATTCAGATTATCAGAATATCAGATGTCCTTTTAATGTAGATGACATTAATTCTGTTTTACGTCAAAAGCTGTTAAAAATTGAAACTAGTTAAAAAGTTACAATTATTAACACTGGAAATTAACATAAACTTAACAGGCACCAAGGTGACAATGGGTTTAAAGACATAAAGGGTGCTAAAATTATTTGATATTATAAGAAGCCATTACAGGATGTTTAACTGTTTTATAAAACAGTTTTTAAATGTTTAAATTCAGAAGGTTACATTATATTTGTGTTTTATTGCATTGTTAATATTTGTACTTAAATTAATGGGCTAAAATTTAAGATCATAGCCATATACTGTATTTACTAACCAAAAGTTGAGAAGCTAATTTTTTTTAATGATACAGAGGGCAATCCGTCCTTGTTTTTGCTAAATTTGGTAAGCATAAGGTAGTTAGATAAACTGAATCACATACCTGTTTTATGTTTCCCTAAAAGGAGTTTCAAATTAAAATCAGTATTTTTAAAGCTAAAACTGACATTGCAAAGTTCTAGTTTTATAAAATCTGGTAAATATTATAAAATGTTAAGAAACACAAGTTACCAGCCATCCTTATAGATTAACTTTTGGATATAGTCAAACTAAGTATTAATGATTAATAACAGGAATAACCCTCATTTTGTATCCTAAACATATTCTACATTTTAAGCTTAAATTGAATAACTGAAAACCAAGTTGTCAATTAAGATCTACCTAGAAAGACTTAATACTACAGAGATCTGTAGAATAAGACATTTGAATATTAACTAAAAAACTGTAATAATCTCAGACAAAGAATCACAGAACCTAACAATGACCAAAGGTCTCTAAAGAACATTGTGGGGCAGCATGGATTGTGATGACACTGACCAGGGAGCAAGATGTTGAAACACAATGCCTACAGCATGATAGGACCCAGCTCGGACTGTGTAGATGATGCAGAGTACTGGAAAATTTTCTGAACCTTTGCCTAGAGAAAATAAGTTCAGACTTTTCCAATTCCAGGTTCCACAGGGGCAAAAAAAAACACCTCTCACATTATGTACTTGGTGAAAAATTTCTCCCCTCAATGCCATAGAAAATTGGTTATGGCTAAGAATATAAGGAATGGTCCCTGTGATTTTTTTTAATAGATTCAAAAGTACCATATAGTTTATCTTTCTCAGATCTCTAATTCTATTGATGGCTTGGCTAACCAATAAACAAAACTTTGTGAGCTTGGCAGTAAAGGCAGCCTTGATGTGGCTCCTAAATAAGGATTTAAAAATATAAAGATATATAAGTCTTTTTTGGACATTTATTTATTAATTATGCATACAGTGTTCTGCCTGCATACAAGTCTGCACACCCAAAGAGGATAACACATCACATTATAAATGTTTGTGAGCCACAATGTAGTTACTGGGAATTGAACTCAGGACTTCTAGAAGAGCAGCCAGTACTCTTACCCTCTGCCACATCTCTCTAGCCCAAGTCATATACTTCTTAAAGATATAAAATTTAATTTGCGATATAAAAATTCAGAGCTTAACTTTTAATCAAGTTCTAATATGCTAATCTAGCAGGGACTCCCAGCCGTTTAGTCACAAACTCAAAGTTTTATGATTTATATTGTGTGTCATCAAAGTGTAAATATGAAGGGTGTTTCATTAGGCCTAAGACACCACTGATCTATCTATAGATGGATCGCTCTTGACAGAAGAAAAAGCTTCTAACCCAAATCTGTAAATTTTGCTAGGACTCAAAGGCATAAGTTCATTCCTGTTGTTTTATAGATACCCAAACCTACTTTTTCTACAATTTGGATTTCAGCACAGATTGGTGATAATAATATATCTAAAACTTTTATGTCCTTTTATATAACACAGTTCATATAGGCTTCAGAGGATCGAATGTCATAAAGCTTTTATCCACTTCTTACAGGTGAAAAGGACTGCAGATAAGTACAGCTATCCTGAGGATGGAATTTTGTCCCTGGTCTTGCTGTCTTTCTTGATCACCAAAGGTAAGGAACTAAAAGTTCCAATTAAATATATGCATTTTAACCTTTGTTCCCAGTTTAAACATGTCTCAGACGATTTTTTGCTTCTGGCAGAGGAGTATCAGTAGCTGACTACAGCCTGCTCCTCTTTAGTGCTCTCCTTACTTACTGTGAACCAGCCCAGCCAAGGTGAATCTTCAACAGTGTCTACAAACTGATGCCTCTGATAAATGGTCCATTTCCTGAATCCCCCTTCCTTTTGTTGGTATTGTCTAGCATTTTAGCCTACTTGCAGCTAAGAAAACACTGCAAAAGTAAGCAGGAAGTAGTACCAGCATGTCGCTGGCACATCAGTGTTTTGATTTTCAAATATTTGTCACCTGGAGTTCTATAGCCTATAAAGCCTCCTTGAGCAGCTTGTTACTATTATGCCCACTGGTTTCCTCAACTTCCAAGGAAGTGACTCCTGGCTGCAAAAGCAAAAGGTTTTTACTGGTAAAAATCAAACCAGCTAGGACCTCACTCTGTCAGAAAAGTAAGGTAGTGGCTTAAAATTCTGAGGGGTTTATAACAGGGTAAACAGAAAGGGAAACATGAGACCACTAATCCCAGTTCACAAGGTTTCCAAGATACAGGCAGTTCATAGAGTACAAATTTATTTACAAGGTCATCATGGAACTAAGTTAATATTATCCATCATTTGTTTAGGCAAGATTGATAAGCACAACTGAAAGGTTGGGGTTTTTTCTTTGTGTTTACTTCTTCTCCTATGAACAGGATTCTGTACTCTGTAGTCAGGGATTTATCTATTGGCAGAAATTCATGTTCTCATTATTTTTTCCTTCTTGCAATAAGCTCTATTTTTATACCCGGCCAGGTTACATAACTTTATAAATATTTACATTATCGTGGGTATTAACACTGATTGTCAATTTAAATACTTTAATTATGTAATTAGATGATCTGCAGCACCAGATTCCAGGTGTCATGGATGATATAATCATTGTTTTATATAGATAAATAATCAAACAATGAGTTCATGTAACATCATCCAATTCCCTAAAGTTCCTCCAAACCAGGGTCTTGAACAATGCTGTCGTGATTAATTTAATATTTTAACTACAAAATTGATATTTAGATGGTCCATAATAATTGTTTCCCACATCGTGGTATCCTCTGATCATGGATTATCTTATGTGCTATTTTAATAATCAAATAACAACATAATCAGCGGATGAAATGATCTGCCATATTCGACACAATTGACTCTCACTGACTCCTACATGATTGTGGGAAACTCCCAGGTTCATCCCTTATTTAATTGGAGAGCAGAGTCGTGAAATGTTTAAATGCTGAAATGTCATTTTGTATGCAGGGTTTTTAGAAGATCCTACATATTTCACGTTGGACGGCTGTCTCAAAAGAGATGGACTGCAGTCCAATAGTCCCTAAGTCTACTCTAACAAATGGATTATCACCATACAGAAGGAAGTTATCAATGACAAACTCACCTTTTGATGAATAATTGTGAGTATTATTATCTTTGTTTCCATAGTATTGATTCTTAAGAGAGAGAGAATTCATAAACAGAAGAAATTGAATGTTCTCTGATAATTAGGTAATTCAGAATTTGGTGACCAGTAAAAGCTGTAGGCAAACTTCCAGACATTTGGCTATGACTTGGTTAGGGGAATCAAATTCTGTCATTGAAAGTTTTAGGAGATAGTTATCTTGGGAAACTGTAATGTCCCGTGATAACACTTTCTCACAGCTGCTCTCTGGTCCTTGGCCCATGATAACAGAATACAGAATGCAAGCAGGGTTGCCAGGCAACATTTATGAACCAACATTCTGTCATATTCTAGTGCCCCTCCCACATGCTAAAAGGAGCATACCTAAAGATGAACTAACCTTACAGCCTCACTGAGTTTCTCACAAAAACAAAGAAGGGCTCTTTCTTTTGGGTTCTATATATTTAGCCATCTCTCAATCTACAACATGCCTATAGTGACATAAGCATGAAAACGAAATCATCATAATGCCATTCAAGTACAATGATGAGTATTTCAAACCTTATTTCTATGCTTCAATTTTCTAATTCCTAGAATGGATACAATGCAATTAATCGCCTCTACCATAATCCTTTTCTCTTTTTTGAAAATAATATAATCCCTCTTCATTCTCTGCCCTTTGTAGGAGCTTGATCCCATGGTTTCTCGGCATTGTTTAGATTATCATTGGTCCAGAACTCCTGGGGCCGGGGCCAGGGCTGGGGCCGGCAAATCAAAATCATGCAAACAATTTGTTGAACATTTTAGCCATAATACTTTACTTTAATTTCAATAATCATGTTTTTTTTTTTTTTTTTTTTTTTTTTTTTTTTTTTTTTTGGTGGAGCACGGTTGTTACAAAGTTCACTACACCCAAGATAAATGACAGACAGGTCATACCTTCTGATATAATCTGCAACCCAAGAGAGAGAAAGAGAGGGAGAAAGACACAGAGAGAGACAGATCTGACAGAGAGTGAAAGAATGACAGCATGAAGAGGGAAAAACGGGGAGATAAGAGATAATGGGAGCAAGAGAGACATCAACCCAAGCTTATCCACCTTCTGGTTTCACACTCAGTACCAAAGGCACCTCATATAAGACTGGAAAGAAACCTCCCCTATGACTGGTGGCTATGCTTGAAGCTCGGATTGGAAGACAATGGACTTTGAGGCAGAAAACCTGCATTTGATGGGCACCATCTTCTGTTACTGGAGTTTAGTACCAGAGCCTGTTGTCTGGCTACAATAACAACCAGGCTCAGTCATTCATCATAAGTGAGCCAAGTGAATTAACTAAGTTCTGTTGACAAGTCAAACTACAATGCCAGCACTCTGGATTCAAGGTGGACAGTTATCGCTCATGTTCTAGGACAGACTAATCTATAACGTGAGTTCTATTTAAGACAGGATGTCACAGTAATACTATTCTTAAAAGAAGAGAAAAAATACAAAAGTAAAATTAATGAAAATTTAAAGCATATATATTCAGTTTGAACACTTATGAAAACAAAAAAAGAAAATAGTAAATAATCTACATCAAGGGTCATAATAGGCTTAGAATGCAAATAAATGCAAAACAAAATAAGAAAGCTGAATATGGAATTTTTCCCATCTCTAAAGCACATCCATATACTTGGTTCCTGTTTCTGCTATAAGGTGGTCATATAAGAAGTCCATGTTTCTTTCATAGAGACATTTTCATTTGAAAGACTCAAGACTTTTTCTACAATGTGACTCCCTGGAAAATGAGAATTTTATGAGTCTATAGTTGCCGTGGTGGAAGGCCAAAAGTGGACCCCACAATGTTGACTTATGATCTCCAAACATATGTCATTGTCTAAAAACTGTTAATCAATTAACAGACACACACACAACAGGATTTGTTCTGTTTCTCTTCTGGTAAAAATGTCTTTGCTATGGTATTTTATAGCATCTTTTCATAATCCATTTTGAAGGCAGTACTTCAAGTTGAAGCACCCATGGGCAAATAGTGAGGACATGAAGAAGCATGGAATTTGAAGTAATAATTACTTATATTCTTATCCGCAGCACAATAAGCTATGTTGTGGAATAATGGCATATGCCATGGGGTTTCTCATGCTGCCTGAGTGAGTTCCAGCATTTTTAGGTTGCATTTCAAACTCAATTCTCCCGCACGTGTGGAACAAAGTGTTGTGGACTGGAGTTTGTAGGACTGTAATAAGAAACAGCAGCTCAGTCCCATGTCCATTCCTCATTCAGTGAGTGTGGACTAGTGGAAGACAAGCTATCATTGATGAAAGGAAGACAGAGACATAATATGATGTCAGGCAGGCAGATTCAGTCAATACTGAAAGCTCCATTTTATTCATACACCAAACTTAAGTAGTCAAACAAAGGTGCGGCAATGGAAGGGGACATCTATTAATATGTATAAAGGGACAATAGAAATTGCTTTCACTAATGCTAAAGGCACTCCATATTTGCATATACTATGTGCCTTCAGGCACCCCATTTTTGCACTTCCTCCCTTACTTCTGGGTGGTTAACCTGTCTACTCCCAAATCATTGCTATTTAGATAGGAAACATTCATCATCAAGGCACAGGTGTCCTGTAGCAGGAAAGATAATGTCTTAAGAATAATAGGAGTTATTGGAGCACTTTGAACTCATGACAAGTTGGAATGGATTCCCATTTATGATTTGAGAAACTTCAGAGTGGCAGAATATATTCCAGGGCTGCCAAAGCCATACAGAAGCCTTGTATGCAAACAGATGATGGGATCTACTTTTAACTGCTTGGTGGCAGTGCAAATGTTTACCAAGGACAAAGGAGGCTGCCTGATTTTGCTTAGGTTGAGGCCAGCCAAATCCACAGAATGAGTTTAAGTCCTGCACAGATAAACCCTGTTTTGAAAACAAAAAACAAAACAGAACAAAGTCACATAAATGAAAACTCAGATCAACATTCTGGTGGTAGCCTAAATGTATAAATTGTATTGAAGGAGGAAGCTTTCCCTCTTTGTCTACTTTCCCTAGCTCTGGGTTCCAAGTTTCTTCCTTTACTACCATACGAGCCTACTTTTTTGGAATTTTGATGTATAATCACCAGCTGACACATCCATCCTGATAAACTAAAAAAACTACTGTACTCCTCAGATTCCCATTGGTAGGCAACCATTGTTGGACTAAATATATCACAGCTTGTGAGACATTGTAATAAATCCACTTTTTACATATATGGAGAGTTTCATCCTACATTCCTTTTCATGCAGAAAACCTTGATTACTTCAGTTGGTTTTTGTTTTGTTTTAATTTTTGTATGCTTACAGAACATGTATTTCTCAGTAAATATTCAATTTTCCATGAAGACTACTTTTCTCATTATGATGCCTTTGCCAAGTGTTTGCTCTGAATTTCAGGGACAAAATTCTACATCCATGGAGCCATCATCTTGCATTCTGCCACAAGAAAGATCATTTATCTTTTTTTGAGATGTGGTCCCTGCTTTTCTTTCTTGATTATCTGAATTTCCTGTGACAAACAGGTAAAAAGCAAATTTAGTTCAATAAACTCAGTGTTTAACCAAATAACAAATAACACATTTTGCATTCCCAAATCTCTTTGTGGTAGTTAACGAATATTTGGAGCTCCCTTCCAACTTTTTCAGCAAGAATCACTCAATCCATTTAAGTAAGTAAATTTAGCTAGAAACACTGTGTCTAGGAGGAAGAAAGGTAAATGCCTGTGTACTACAGAATGATAGCACAGGTCAGGTATAGGACAATTGCTATAGAAATGCACATCACTGCTAATGGAGAAAAGTCTTATAGCAAGAAGGCAATCAGTAACCATTGCAATTACTCCTTAAGCAGTCTGCAACCACCTGGGAGGTGCTTTTATCACTCAGGCCTTAATAGCTAACCAGGCCCCTTTGTGACCTGCCTGTCAAAAGAAGTGAAGGGCCCTTCTGGTCTGGATTTGAAGAGAAACTGCAGCCAGTGTTTTTTAGTTATGTGCTTTGAGGAAGGGCAAACTGGAAAACCACAGCACGGTGAGTGAGGGACTGCCATCCTTAGATCAGTGGAGGGAGATAGTGAGGTGATGGATCCAGTGTGGTGGATATTCCCTGGATCTGGGTGGGAAGCTGCAAGGAGACAACCTGTCCCCTGAATTCTCGTGTAGTTCTTGAAATACCCAGAAGCTAGAGGCAGTCCACCAAATAACTATTCTGTGGGCTGTATCTGCTTTGAGTACTGTGAGCAGGGAGGTGTCTATGGAAACCTTTTTTAAGTCAACTTCTACATACTTCAGGTGCACCCACTGAAAGCAAGGCAACAAAATTCCAGAGGCCTTTTAGTTAAGTACCTTTTAGAAGTTCAGCCATTTGCATTTTAATTTTATGTGTAAGATCCATGTATTGTTAATTTTCTGAAGGTTGTAAAAGGCATCTCATTAAGGGTAGCACTTCACTATTGAGCAGTGATCTACAAGACTAGAATTTGTAACACAAACGATTTACAAATGCTTTTGAGATATTGTATCTCATGAAGTAGAATTTAACTGAGGTAGTACTGCCTCTAAAACACACAAAGAGAAGGGTATGCTGACCAGTCCTGTCAGAATTTTCAATCCTAGATACACAATTGTTGTCCATGATTTTCCAGATATTTGACTCCAAACCATTACACAGAAGGTACTCCTGTTTTGCAACAGCATCTTACAGGTAATGTTATGCACCATAAGTCCATTTTGGAGTCAGATTTTGGGAGTTGATGATGTAATATCACCACATTACTTCATCCTTTAGCGGTGTAAATAGATATTTACGTCAGCGAGAGGTTTAGGACTTTGGTGCCATCTCGTCAGTGTTAATATAAAAGGCCCACTAATTAATTATCAATTTAATTTTTTAAAAACGTCATTATTCCAGGAAGAGATCAGTCTGACTACTCCATGTGGGATTTAAGTATGCACCACCATGACATTATTAAATCATTTTTCATTATATATTAATTATTTAAATCAATGAAGATGTTCTTCTTGACTGGAGTTGGGACATCACTCCATGGGAGTTAATCACGTGGCATTATATAATTATCTAAGTACTACTTCCTTGATAATCACTGGAGTTTGGTTCCATCTTCTGAAAGTTAAGTATGCAGGAGTATCCAATTATTAACTTATTTGACTGTGGTGTCATCTGTCATTTGGCTGCTGTGGGATCTACACAGCAGGATATCGGTACCAGAAGCAGTGCCCAGAAAATGGGGGACACTGCCTTATACAGTGATTACTGATTACATAATAGTAGATTTTTAACAATCGAATGATTACATGATTTTAAAATCTGTACTGTTTAGCATTATCAGTTTCTGAGAGGTTGCAACAGAATTGATGCATGAAAGACACAGTGACCACCGATTTAAAAAATGGAATAACTGAATGATCTCCTGATCAGGGAATCTCATCTAATGAACTCTGTCGGGCTGATAACATGACACAACAACAACAATAAATCACTCTAAAGAACCATACTAGAAATCGGGGTACAGGACGTAATAGAGAACAGTCAATTGAGAAATCCAAAATGATTGAAGAAACAGAAGACACTGCTCAAAATCCTTAATCATCATCCTAATGCAAATCTAAACAACTCTGAGAAACCCTGGGATCAAGCTCCTCTAAAGGTAAGAGAATGAAGAGGAGTTTATTTTATTTTCAATAAAGAGAAAAGGTTTATGGTAGAGGCAATTAATTGTATTTTTCCGTTTTAGATATTAGAAAATTGAAGCATAGAAAACAGGTTTAAAATACTCATCATTGTACTTGAATGGCACAATGATGCTTTCGTTTTCATGCTTATGTTACTATAGGCATGTTGTAGCTTGAGAGCCTGGTAAATATGTAGAACTCCAAAGACATAGCCTTGCTTTATTTTTGTGAGAAAATTAGTGAGGCTATAAAGTTAGTTCATCGGTGGTTATACTCCTTCTATCATATGGGTGGGGCACTAGAATGTGACATAACGTTGTTTCATGAATGTTGTCTGGCAAACCTGCTTGCATGCTGTATCCTCCTATCATGGGCCAAGGACCAGAGAGCAGCTTCGAGAAATTGTTATCATGGGAAAATACAATCTCCCAAGATAACTATCTCCTAAAACTTTTAATGACAGCATTTGATTTGCCAAAGCAATTCATAGCCAAACACCTGGCAGTATGCCTACAGCTATTTCTGGTTACCAAATTCAAGATTAGTCAATCATCACAGAACATAGTGTGTGGAGAAACAGTTCAAAGTATTCTGTTTATGAATACTCTATCTCCTAAGAAGTAAAACTATGGAACAAAAGATAATAAGACTCAGAATTACTCATCAAAACGTGAGTTTGCCCTTCTTTACTTCCTTCAGGAAGGTGATAGATAATCCATTTGTTAGAGTAGAGTTAGTGATTATTGGATTTCAGTCCATCTCTTTTGAGGCAGCCGTCCAACATTAAATATGTGACAACTTCTAAAACCCTGCATACACAATGACAGTTCTGCATTAAAACATGTTAATACTCTGCTCTGCAATTAAATAAGGGATGAAACAGGGAGTTTCCCACAATCATGTGGGAGTCAACTGAGAGTCAATGGTGTCGAATGTGCCAGACCATTTCATCCTCTGATTATGTTTTTATTTGATTATTAAAATAGGACAATAGATAATCCATGATCAGTGGATTGTGGTGACGCAATGTAGGAGGTAATTATTATAGACCATCTTAATATCAATTATGTAGTTAAAACATTTAAATTAATCACGACAGCATCGTTCAGGAGCCTGGTTTGGAGCCACCTTAGGGAAGTGGATGATGTTACATGAACTCATTATTTGATTATTTAATTATATAAGCAATGATTATATCCTCCATGACACCTGGAATCTGGTGCCACAGATCATCAAATTACATAATTAATGTATTTAAATTAATAATCTGTGTTAATGCCCAAGATAATGTAAATATTTGTGTAGTTTTGTAAACAACAATCCTCCATTCCCTGAAGAGACCTGCAAAGCGCCCTCTTGTGGAGTTAATGTGCAATATTATCATATTTTATGATTCATTGAATCAATTGATGATGATGACATCCTTCATGAGTGGCATCTGGCCATGATCCCTGCCAGTAAAATGCTACGTCCCGTATTGACTGTGACAGTTATCTATTACTGACTTATCTAATTCGTTAAATTATGTAAACGACAGACAGTGCCATCACCGATTACGGTTAGGGTGCAAATATCTGTCAGGGACAAGTTTAGGAAAGTTGTAGACATAGGCAGATCATTTTCTGAATGATCTATGCATCTCCCAGAGTATGAGGGATGCTGGGTGATTGAATCCAGAAGGTTGCACAGTACCCACCGAGAAGTACAAGGACTTCACCAAGGCCGGCATGGTGGTCTGGGTGTTCACTATCTGCTCTTCCTCCACATCTTCACATCGGTTGTGATCTACCATGAGAAGGAGTAGCACTAGCAGGTCGGCACCATCACCGAGACCTGGCAAAAGGATGACGACTCAGAACAGGGAAGAACATCTCTCACTCATCTATGCTGGTGATGTCCCTGCTGCAGCCATCTTTTCAGCTGTTATCAACATTGTTGCTACTACTGCTATGCCAGGATTGGGCCCATTATATCACGTTCTGCCGCACCACAACAGAGATTCAGGTGCTTGTGGTGGTGTCAGGCCAACAGAATTCATCAGGCAAGACAGTTTGTTTATCTGACGATTAACTGATGGCATTTTAAAAATGCGTGATGACAGCATCCATTTTCATATCTGGCAAGTCTGCTCAGGAATTGATGATACAAAAAAAGTCAATGTCTTACATATTTAAAGATATAATTATTAAATTCTTTCATTATATAATCTGTGATCCCTGAAGTTTGGTGCCACCTTGTGTGACTCAAGTGTGACAGACAATCTAACTATCTGATTATTTCATTAATCAAATCTGTCTTTTTCTAATCCAAGGAGATTAGAGTCTGGATCCACCTTGTTGGTGTTAAATTGTATCTTGTGATTTCTTTCTTACTTTATTTCTTTGTTTATTTAAATCAATGTTGATATCATTTTGTTATCTCTCTAGGGGTGAATTATGAGAAATTATCTCTTTATTCATTCATTTTTTTTGTTCAAATCTATGATTACGAATACAATGACTCTTCATTATTGATCAATCATTTAGGCTTCACGCATAAAACACCATCCACTTGTTTAATGTTTATTCATGTATTTATGGAAATCTGTCATTATGTATTCAGTGATCACTGGAGTTTGAGCCATCTTAGGGGAGTCCATCATGCCAAACCATCACATCATCTAATACTACAATTACTTCATTAACTGTTAACTAGGAAATTAAATGATAATTTCATTTAATTAACATATTTAAAATACAGGTAATGTTATGGACCATAAGTCCCTTTTGGTGTTAGATTTTGGGAGATGATGATGTAACATCATCTCATTTATTCCTCATTTAACTATGTAAATAGATCATTATATCACTGATAGGTTTAGGATTTCGGTGCCATCTGGACAGTGTTAATATAAAATGCCCACTAATTAAATATCAATTTATTTTTTTTTAAATTCCTCATTATTCCAGGAAGAGATAAGTCTGACTACTCCATGTGGGATTTAATTATGCACCAACATGACATTATTCAATCATTTTTCCATTATATATTCATTATTTAAATCGATGAAGGTGGTGTTCTTCTTGACTGGATTCGGGCCATTCCTCCATGGGAGTTAATCTTGGCAAGGAAGTACTACTTCCTTGACAATCACTGGAGTTTGGTTCCATCTTATGAAAGTTAAGTATGGAGGACTATCCAATTATTAACTTATTTGATTGCATAAGTAATAATTTTTTATTCCATCATTTGGCTACTGTTCGACTGACACAGCGGGAGATCAGTACTAGAAGCAGTGCCCAGAGAATGAAGGACACTGCATTATCCAGTGTTTACTGATTACATAATATAAGATTTTTAACATTCGAATGATTACACAATTTAAAAAAATCTGTATTGTTTTGCAACATCAGTTTCTGTTAAGTTGCAACAGAAGTGACACATGAAGGAAAAAGTCAACATCAAGTTTAAAAATGGAATAACTGAATAATCTCATGATCAGGAATTCTCGTCAGATGAACTTTGTTTTGCTGATAACATGACACACCACCAATTCTAAATAACTCTAAATATCCATATTAGAAAGTGGGATACAGGACTCCACAGAGAATTATCAATTGTGGAATAAAAAATGACTTAAAGAAACATATTACAGTGCTCAAAATCCTTAGTCATCAGCCAAATGCATATCATAACAACTCTGAGAAACTATGTGATCAAGATGATCTAAAGTTAAGTGAATGAATAGATGTTTATTTCCTTTTCAGTAAATTGAAAAGTAGTATGGTAGAGGTGATTAACGGTATTGTTTGCATACTGGAAATGAGAAATTGAACCATAGAAAATATTTTTAAATGCTCATCAATGTACTTGAATGGCATAATGATGCTTTAGTTTTCATGCTTATATCACTATAGGAATTTAATAGCTTGAGAGACTGGTAACTAGGTATGACTCAAAAAAAGAGTCCTGCTTTGTTTTTGTGAGAAAATCAGTGAGGTTGTAAGTGTTGCCCATTTTTGGGTATTCTAATTTTAGCATGTGGGAGGTGCAGGAGAATGTGACAGAATGTTTTACCATAAATGTTGCCTAGCAACCATGCTTGCATTCTGTATCCTGGGCCATGAGCCATAGAGCACCTACGTTGAGGTGTTGTCATGGGTCATTTCAATCTCCCAAGAAAACTATCTCCTAAAACTTTTAATAACAGCATTTGATTCCATTAACCAAGACATATCTAAATGTCTGGAAGTTTGCCTACAGCTATTACTGGTTACCCAATCAAGATTACCTATGATCAGAGAATATATTCTGTGGAGAAACTGTTCAAAGACTTCTGTTTATGAATGCTCTATCTCCTAATAAGTAAAACTATGGACTAAAAGATAATAAGACTCACAATTATTCATCAAAAGGTGAGTTTGCCACTGTTAACTTCCTTCAGGAGGGTGACAATCCATTCGTTAGAGTAGACTTAGGGATTATTGGATTATTTGAGGCAGTTATCCAATATAAAATATGTGATATTTTTAAGGCCCTGCATACAGAATGACATTTCATCATTTACACATTTTCCTACTCAACTCTGTGATTAATTAAGGGATGAACCAGGGAGTTTCACACAATCTTGTGGGAGTCATGTGAGACACAACTTGTGTCGAGCAAGTCAGACCATTTCATCCTCTTATTATTTTATTATTTTTTATGAAAATAGGACATTAGGTAATCCATGTCAGTGGATTATTGTGCCACAATGTGGAGTCAGGTATTTTATACCACCTAAATATTAATTATGTAATGAAATTATTTAAATCAATGATGACAGCATTGTTCACGAGTGTGGTTTGGAGCCACATTAGGGAAGTGGATGATGGTACGTGAACTCATTATTTGATCATTCAGTTATATAAAACATGATTATATCATCCATGACACCTGGAATTAGGTGCCACTTTCTGTTGTGAAGTGTGACAGATCATTCAATTACATAATTAAATTATTTAAGTTGATACTTGGTCATAATACCCAAGACAATGTAAATAATAGTATAATTATGTAATCCAATAATCCCCTATTCCATGAAGAGTTCTGTTAAGCTCCCTCTTGGAGATTTAATGGGCAATATCTTCACATTTTATGATTGTTTAAATTGATGATGATGACATCCTTCAGAACTGGAGTCTGTGCCATTCCTCCTTGCTAGTTAAATGCTGTGTCGCCTATTTATTGTGACAGTTAGCTATTACCAACTTATTTGACACTTTGAATAATTTTAATAGTAATAGGAAACATCAAGTAAGGGCAGGAAGGCAATTAAAGTCTTCAATAGAAAGATAGGACCATAATGATATAATAGTACATGAGTACCATAAAACAGACGTTTACACTTCCCTGACAGGTCTTGGGGTAAAGGTGCCAGAAGACGAGGAAAAAAAGAAAGGCAGGACACAGAAAAGATAAAACCTCGGGAAGGGAGGTCTTGCTTAACATAAGTCTTACTCTAATTATGCTTCTTATGAGTAATAGCTTCCTGTTCCCTACTTTCAGGGGGAGATTCTGTAGCACTGACCACGCCCATTGGGGGGTGGAGCTATGGGAGGAGGTGACCTGAGGAAGGAGGTCGGAGGGGGCCAGGAAGGCGCTCTCTTTCTGGCGTGACTCGGACAGGAGAGGATCGGGTTGAATTTCCTGGTGTTCATCTGTCTAGGTTGTAAGTTATTTCTCCCTGAATAAACATCTATTCGGCTTATTTGTTTATCCTGATCCTTATTTACCGCAATATCTGGTGTCAGAAGCGGGATTTACCTGGGTTTTGCCCCCAGGCGGCAGAAGCCGCCCCCCCTCCCCCCACCTTCCCCAACGGGCAGGGTTTAACCAGGTGGACTCACCACAGCTTTGGGACATTTGCCTCTTCCTTACTGCAAAGGAGATCTTTGCCGCTAAAGCAGACCTGAGAAGGCACTTACCGCTTAACATTTTTTGCCCATTTCCGCAAGGGACTTTGCATTCACGCAGAGCCTCTCGGCGGCACCCGCCCGGCGGCACCCGCCCGGCTTGCACGCGTTTCGTCTTGTGTTACAAGTAACTCCAAAAGTCCCCTTTTAACAAAATTCTGCTTGCCATAGTTTGTTAAGAACTTTTTACAGGAACCGGGATCAGACGAGCCTGGGCGGCTAGGCGCTATTTGATGACACACCTCCAGGCGTAGCTACCACAAGCTGAGATATACAACTAAAAGCATCAAAGTTCCAGGACAGCAGAATTACACCTAAGGTAATTGTAACATCCTTTGCAATTTAAGCTGATATAAAATCTGAGATAAATTGTTCTATAACTATGGCAGATAATTTTACTATGCAGAACTTTAGGAATTATTTACTTCATATGTAGAAGGGATTTTAGCAGAAGAAACTTATGACTGGACCAATATATACTTTTATTTTGTAATAGCAATGGGTTTCATCATTAACATGATATTCTTAAAGAAATGGTTTGAGATTACAGCAAACAATAAGGAACTTGTACAAACCATGGGAGACTTAGTAACAAAGATTCGAAACATTGAAAATGATAGAATTCAAAGCATAGAGACAAGGATTCAAAACATTGAAAATGATGGAATTCAAAGCATAGAGACAAAGATTCGAAACATTGAAAATGATAGAATTCAAAGCATAGAGACAAGGATTCAAAACATTGAAAATGATGGAATTCAAAGCATAGAGACAAAGATTCGAAACATTGAAAATGATAGAATTCAAAGCATAGAGACAAGGATTCGAAACATTGAAAATGATGGAATTCAAAGCATAGAGACAAAGATTCGAAACATTGAAAATGATAGAATTCAAAGCATAGAAAATATAGAAAGAAAGATTCAGAATATTGAAGATGGCGTTGGCGAGCTGAAAGGTATAATTTGTTTAATGTCAGATACTTCAATAACCAGAACAGAAACAATGCAATGCATTAACAAACTAGCAGAAACAGCCCACTCCTGGTCGGAGGAAGCTACTAATAAGTTTAAAAAACTGGAACATCAGATAGAAAGACTAGATGACAGAATCTCTTCCATGTCTGAGGATAATGGCAAGCTAGCAGATAGAACATTGTTTCTGGAAGGCAGTTTACACGCCATTCAGATAATATCTAAGGATGATAAGATTAAAAACATGGAATCATTTGTAGTTGGAGAAAGTAAGAAACTGACTGATACAATGAAGTCTCTAGAAAGTTATTTGATTCAAGAAGTTCAGACACTCAAAGAAACAATGGTGAATAGATTTCAGGCTTTAGAAGACCTTCAGTCTGATACATCAGAAGAAGAACTACAGGTAATAGGGCATGAAAAAGATTTAAAATTTTCCACACCATTTAGGGTCAGGGGAGCTTTCCCTGTATCTATTCATGAAAAGCCAGCAACGAAGAAACATCCAAAAGGTGTCGTTGCATATCAGTGGGAACCAATACGTATGAAAGATTTAAAAGGTATAAAGGAAGCAGTAGTCTCTTATGGCATGCATTCACCTTATGTGAAGCAATTAGTAGAATCATGGGCATGGAATAACAAGGTAACCCCTAAGGATTGGGATCAATTAATATCAGCTGTCCTTGAAAGCACCTCTCAAATAGAATGGAGGGCTTTATGGAGAGAGGAAGCAAAAGCTCTTGAACTTCAGGGCTTAAAGAAAGGGTATAAAGCTCCCCAAGATAAAATTCTTGGTGAGGGTCTCTATGCTGACCCAGAAACCCAAGCTGCCTATGATGAACACATCTTGTCTCTATGCAGTACAGCAGCTTTGAATGCTTGGGATAAGGTTCATGAATTAGGAGAGAGGATAGAACCCTATACCAAGATAAAGCAAGGACCTAGAGAACGTTTTAGTATCTTTCTAGAAAGATTATCTAGGGCAGTACAATTAGAGATAGCAGACATAGATGCTAGGCGAATACTCATAGAATCTTTAGCTTATACGAATGCGAATCCTCAATGCAAACAGGTGCTTTGGCCTTTAAAAATGCGATCAGCACCCTTGGATGAATGGGTCCTATATACAGGCAACATTGAGTATAATGACAATAAGACTGAAGCATGGATAGGAGAAGCCATATCTAAAGGTCAGAGAAGATATCAAGATAACAGAGTTCCTTACTATGGTGACTTAGAAGCTTGGGTAGGAGAAGCCATCCCCAAAGGTTTGAAAAGATATCATAATGTCAGATGTTATAACTGTGGTAAGATAGGACATCTAAAAAGAAATTGTAGGCAAAGCTTCCCTAGAAGTAACACCCCCAGGAATGAATCAAATAGAAGGCCTCAGCCTCCTGGGTTATGTAGAAGGTGTGGCAAAGGCAGACACTGGACAAATGAGTGTAGATCGACCAGAGACAAGCAAGGAAACCCTTTACCATCGGGAAACTCCTTGGGGGCCTCTCGAAGGCCCCCACATCACAGGTGGTTCGAACATTCCCAGTCACAGTGGAAGACAATCTCCCACAGGACAATTAGAAAATTCTGTGCCTATTATAAAAACTCATACTGCTCTGGATGACGAATTAGTGACGGAAGTTGAATCAAACATGACAGAAGGAAATGAAAAACGTATATTTTGGCAAACTGCTATAAATAGTCATAGGCCTAGATTGATAGTTAAGATGAATAATAGACTGTTTGAGGGTCTGGTGGACACAGGAGCTGACGTAACTATCATATCTAATAAATCTTGGCCTCAAAGATGGCCCCTGCATAAGGTAAATGTTCAATTCTTAGGGATTGGAACCCTGGCTCAGGTAAAACAAAGCACGAGATGGATTGACTGTATAGGACCAGAAGGACAGAGAGGGAGGTTGAGACCATATGTGGCTGATGTAGTGATAAATTTATGGGGTCGTGATCTATTACAGCAATGGAATACACAGATTAACATTCCTCCTGTATTAGATAGGAACCATAGACGACCTCATGATTGTGGAAAGAATACTGTTAAGTACTATACAAGACAGAGACCAAATATCCAGGCAGTACAAAAACAAAATACAAATGCTGAACAAACAGAGGAACCAAAAGCCCTACCTTTAAAATGGCTAACAGAGGAACCTGTCTGGGTAGGACAATGGCCTATGACCTCTGAGAAGTTAGAAGCTTTAGAAAGCCTGGTTCAGGAACAGCTAAATGCTGGACATATTGAGGAATCAACCAGCCCTTGGAATTCTCCTGTATTTGTGATCAAAAAGAAATCTGGTAAATGGAGAATGCTTACAGACCTGAGAGCCATCAATAAAGTTATCCAGCCAATGGGCTCTCTACAGCCTGGAATGCCCTTGCCTTCTTTGATACCCAAAGAATGGCCTATTATAGTTATTGATTTAAAGGATTGCTTCTTCACTATACCTTTACAAGAACAAGACAAAGAGAAATTTGCCTTCACGGTACCTAATTATAACAATTCTCAACCGGTGAAGAGATATCAATGGAAGGTTTTGCCACAGGGAATGCTAAATAGCCCCACCCTGTGCCAATATTTCGTACAAAAACCGTTAGAAATAATTCGTAAACAGTTTCCACAATCCATAATCTATCATTACATGGATGATATATTGTTAGCTGACTCTAAAGGAGAAATATTAGAAAAAATGTTTGAGAAAGTAAAGGAAGTTTTACCTCGCTGGGGATTACAAATTGCACCTGAAAAAATACAAAAAGGAGAGTCTATCAACTACTTAGGATATAAAATAGGTCTACAGAAAATTAGACCACAAAAAGTACAGATCAGAAGAGATCGCTACCAGACTCTTAATGATCTTCAAAAATTACTAGGAGAGATTTCTCAACTGCAAACCATAATTGGAGTAGAAGGGCATGATTTGAAAAACTTGAAAATGGCCCTAAAAGGAGATAAGGACTTGAATAGTCCACGAATACTATCAGCTGAAGCTGAGAAGGAATTAGAATGGGTAGAAAAGAGGATACTAGAAGCACATGTGGACCGTGTGGATCCAAACCTAGACTGTATTCTGGTTATATTACCATCTAGAGAATATCCTTCAGGGATTTTGATGCAGAGAGAAGATATCATATTAGAATGGATATTCCTACCACATAAACAGAATAAAAAACTGAAAACATATATAGAAAAGATCTCTGACTTGATTATAAAAGGTAAATTAAGACTTCGTCAGCTAATAGGAAGGGACCCAGCAGAAATTATAGTACCTTTAACTAATGAGGAAATTTCTTCCTTATGGAAAAATAACGAATATTGGCAGAGAGCTTGCAGTAACTTTTTGGGAACAATTAGCAACAACTATCCCAAAACTGAGAGAATCAAATTCATAAAGAAAACGATTTGGATTCTTCCACGCATTGTAAGAAAAACACCTATTTCTGGAGTTCATACATTCTACACTGATGCAAATAAATCAGGTAAGGCAGGATATAAATCAGGAAATATTAGCAAAGTGGTTCAAAGCCCTTACAATTCTGTACAAAAGGCAGAATTGTATGCCATTCTCATGGTACTTATGGATTTTAAAGAACCCCTCAATATAGTTACTGACTCTCAATACGCAGAGAGAGTCGTTTTACACCTTGAGACTGCAGAATTTATTCCTGACAATACAGAATTAACTTCATTGTTTATACAGTTACAAGATACTATCAGAAAGAGGACTCATCCTATATATATAACACACATCAGATCCCATACGGGTCTGCCAGGTCCTCTAGCACAAGGCAATGATGAAATTGATCGTTTATTGATAGGAAGTGTGCTAGAAGCCTCAGAGTTTCATAAGAAACACCACGTGAACAGTAAAGGTTTAAAAAAGGATTTTTCTATCACTTGGGAACAAGCCAAGGAAATAGTAAGGAAATGTCCTACTTGCTCATTCTATAACCAAACTCCTTTACCACCAGGCAGTAACCCTAAAGGTATAAATAGGAATGAAATATGGCAAATGGATGTGTTTCATTTTGCAGAATTTGGAAAATTAAAATATGTACATCACACTATAGATACATTTTCAGGGTTTCAGTGGGCTACTGCTCTGAGCTCTGAAAAGGCTGATTCTGTTATAACGCACCTTTTAGAGGTAATGGCCATTATGGGCATACCTGCACAAATAAAAACTGATAATGCTCCAGCATATGTCTCCAGCAAATTGAAAGAGTTTTTTGAGTATTACAAGATAAAGCACATAACTGGTATACCACACAATCCTACAGGACAAGCAGTGGTCGAGAGATCCAATCGTACTTTAAAAGAAATGCTCCATAAACAGGCAGGAGGAACCAAAACACCCAAACACAGATTACATAATGCTTTATTAACATTAAACTTTCTTAATGCTGATGCAAAAGGAAAAACAGCTGCAGAAAGACACTGGACAATAGAAAAAACTTCTGAACTAAATCAGCCAGTGTATTTCAAGGATGTACTGACCTCAGAATGGAAAGCAGGATATGTGTTACGTTGGGGTAGGGGTTTTGCATTTGTATCTACAGGAGAAGAAAAACTATGGATACCATCTAAGTTAATCAAGATCCGAGTTGAACAAGAGAAACATCTTAATGAAGAGAAATGACAAGTCATCCAACAAACTAGGTCCTATGTGGTGTGCGGAGGCCTCTCAAAGGTAGGGGAAGTGTTCTGTTCTTGTTTTTACAGGAAAACAGAGAAAACCTATCATCAAACAGCCAAAAGACACTGAACATGTAGGTGCCTACAGAAGAGAAGACAGCTCTTCAGAAACAATCACTTAAGGAAGCAGAATCTGATATATGGTAAAAAAAAAAAATATTTAATTGTAGTAAACTATTTCTATATAGAAATCTATTTCTCTCTATTATCTAGTATTCCTGAAGTCCCAAATTTTGTAAACCAATGCTGGCTTTGGAGTTGGATTTGGCTTTCCTTCTCTAAATTCAAGCATGTTGTTAAGATTAAATTCATGGTTTCTGCCTTAAATCAAGAAGCCAATTGGTGTAAGGCAGAAGAAACAAAATCTGGGGACTCATATCTTATGCAATTTTCTCTCTGAAATCCTAATTTTCTCACATACTTTTAATGCTTATTGTTGTCTTTCCCTAATGCATACCTTAAAACTTGAAAATTTTACTTTAATATTGATGTGTAACTTTTCCACAAGGAATAATAACGATTCCTAACAGCAGTCTTTGAACTTTCCGGAAAGAAGATGGGGCCCCACATCATCATTTCCACTCGACTCAACCTGATGCATCGGAACTACAAACATCACCCTAAAACCGGTTTGAGACTGTTTTGCTCGAGACAACTCATGACTAGCTAGCTGTAATGGTGCACCTTTTTATTACACCCTGGCCAGTTTCAAATAGAACTACAGTCAAGAATTTTCTGCCACACAGTGACTAACTACATATGTCACAGCCAGTTTTGTTGAGAAATTTGGTTGCTAAAAATTTTCTTCCTACAGGATCCATTGGAGCAATCATCGTCCCATTTCAGCAGGAAGTAATCTTAATATGACTACGCCCCCTTTCCCTACCCTTGGAAATTTGGGATAATAGTCATCGTTTTTGGGTTGGTTTTAGTTATTTGGGATTGGGTGATGCTTACACTCGGGTTTATCTTTTAGACAGGAATAGGGAATGATGGGTAAAGGTATGGTTTAGATGGGATATAAGTAGATTAGCCTATTCCTTGAGAATTTGAGTATGATTGAGATAGTATTTTACAGCTTACATTGTTATGTATTCCTATGTGGTAAGCTATGTAAAATTAAGTTTATATTTTGTTATATTGTGTTAAATGTTTCCACTTATAATATTTATGCACATTATTTTTTACCATATTCTATGTATGTATACTTTTCTTATGTTCAAGACATTTTGTATATTGATACAATTTGGGATATTTATCTTGCTGCCCTTTATAGTTCTACCTCTTGTCTTGACACTTATACTCTACCTCTATTTTAGGGATTTACATGTAGGTATATGTAAATAGTTATATTGTTTAAGTATTTGTTCCTGCTTTACTCAGGAAAGTTTTAATCAGTCTTTTTAGCTAAGTTCCCAAGTATTACAGATTATCTTCACTCACATTTCCTGTACCTATGAGATTAGTCAGATATAGATGCTTAATCTTCAATCCTTCATAGACATGCAGAACATGGCATTTAAATGTTTTAATATTAGTACTCCATTGACATGAGACACTGTTGCTCCTGACAGCACCGTGCATTTTCCCGAAAATATGTTGGACACTGTTGTTGCTCCTGCTGGAGTTCATTCTCGCCTCAGCTAATGGCCTGTTGGGCATAGAATTGCCCCCACCTTGACCACTGATTTGGACATGCAGTCCTATGTGCTTGCAGGAGACAAATATAGAAGACTGCTTGACCTTGCCAAGTCAGGGTAAGACAGTCATTCTATTTCCCTGCTGTTGTTGTGGTCTGTCAAGTTCTCTTGGCCTTAGCCAAATCTGGGTGTACCAACGTCGCTGTGAGACCTAGGGTGACTGTTCAGGTGGCTTGCTGTTTCTGTCCTTGCTGCACCGTTTTGGAAGTTGTCCATCCGCATTTCCTGTCTACTCTAGTATTGTTATTTTCCTTCTCAGGTCTTGATGAGGTTGAAGATTAAACTATCACAACTATTATTCTCTCTTCCTAGTTAGATATATTAGGTACTAGACTTACGTTTTCCAGCTTAGGACAACTCTATTGTAAACTCCATTATGCCCTCACCCTAGGACTAGATATGTAGGTCATTTTGTTCTCGATTTTCCTTTTCTTAGAGCACACTTGTTATTCACTGTTTTGTATATAGTTTTGTATTAAGCCTAAATCTTTTCTTTAGACTAAAAGGGGAATTGTAGTGAGGTAGTCCTTCTGTAGCACTGACCACGCCCATTGGGGGGTGGAGCTATGGGAGGAGGTGACCTGAGGAAGGAGGTCGGAGGGGGCCAGGAAGGCGCTCTCTTTCTGGCGTGACTCGGACAGGAGAGGATCGGGTTGAATTTCCTGGTGTTCATCTGTCTAGGTTGTAAGTTATTTCTCCCTGAATAAACATCTATTCGGCTTATTTGTTTATCCTGATCCTTATTTACCGCAATAAAGACCCTGGATTTAGGCAATTGCATTCTTTCCTAAGCATCTTCATTATGTAAAAGGAGAGGTTCTATTTCATTCTCAATACCTGAGAGTCTAAGTCTAGTTCCTGAGGCTGATACTGAATCTGCTTATTGCGGTATTGTCCTTGGTGAAGAATTTCTCCCCCCAATGCCATAGATAATTGCTAGGAGTATATCGACTGGTCCCTTTCATTTAATTAAATATATCCTTCTCAGATCTGACAGTATTGATGGCTGGGCTAACCATAACTTTGTGAGCATGGCAGTGTTAGGCAGCCTTAATATGGCTCCTAAATAAGGATCTAAAAAGAGAAAGATATAAAAGTCGTTTTTGAACATTTATTCATTAATTATGCATACAGTGTTCTGCCTGCATATATGTCTCAAAGGCATAAGCACATTCCTTCTCTATTACAAATACCCAACATGTACTTTTTCTACAATATGGATTTCTACTTTTCCTACAATATGGATTTCAGCATAGATTGGTAATGGTAATATATCTAAATCTTTTATGTCCTTTTATATAACACAGTTTATATTGGCTTCAGAGGATCAAATGTCATAGTGCTTGGATCCACTTCTTAGAGGTCAAAAGGAGTGCAGATTGTAAGGAGTAAGGTTTTTCCTCCTGCAGCCAGTCTTGTCCCGACTACATTCCAGCCCCAATTAACAAACCGAGACTCTGTATTAGATACAATTCTGTTGGCCAGTTACTTGTTTCTTATTGGCTAGCTCTGTCTTATTAACCCATTTCAATGTATTTCCACATGGTCTCCTTACCAGGGAGTGGGGCAGGCTTCTTGTCTCCCTGGTCTCTCCATCTTGACTCTTCCTTACTGCTTCCTCTTTCCTCCTTGTCTCCTAGTCCCTCCTTTCTTCCTTTTCTATTAGCAAACAGTGCTTTATTCATTAACCAGTATGAGAAACATATACAGAATGACATCTCCCAACATCTCTTTTCTGTCTAAATTAAAAGAAGGGTTTTAACCTTAACATAGCAAAATATATAACACAACAGTTATCAAATAAGAATCACAGTTAACACTATTTAGTCCATTAACATTTAGCAAGATTTAAGAAACTATTCTGTCATCTATCCTATATTTGTGAGTCAAAAGTCCTATATGTAATTTATCTTTACTCCTAACAAAGGAAATCTATAACCATAACTATCTGCCTTCAAATCCTTCAAAGAACACAGAAGGATAGTAGATAAACTCTAGAAAAGACAGAGACAACTCACTGCCTGGTCACCCAAAGGTCTTTCGTAATCTTCCATCTTCAGCCCAGCAAAGCAGGAAACTTTAAACTGTCTTCTTGTATTGGCCGTTTGTCAGTCACTTTTCTTTGTGTCCGGCAGACTGTCTGGTAGACACATCCATGAAGCATGAACTCTGTAGCAATGTCCATCTTGAATCAGCAGTCACATTTCTATGGGTCCTGAATGTCCAGTTTATACAGTATAAAGTCACAAAGTCCAACAAGAGCAGTATCTTGTCCAAATGGCTAGTCTTGCCATACTGGAAACAAACTCTATACATGTTTCTTTGATGTCCATCTTCCTTTCTGACTTAGGCGATGTTGCCAGGAGTATTCATGTCTCACTGTCAAGAAAAACCCTAAACCATTTTAAATGCCCTATTCTGTAGGTCTTTGAAAGGTTTGAAAAATGCCTATTCATGTCAAACACATCTCCACATATCTAGAAAACAGAACTCACTTAGCTGTAAGTTTTGACTATTATAGGTAACTATCTAAAATTTGTATTGAATTATGCATTACATTTTTAAATGAGCTATATAAACACAGTACCTAAACAAGAGGAGAAATATACATATCACAAAATTGACCAAAAAATGTATCAATAAATGAAAATCCATTCCAAAACAAAGTATTCATATCTATACAATTATTCCCTTTTTACATTTAAAAACATATTGGTTATGATCATTAACCATTTATAACCAAACATATTTAAATGAAAACAAACATTTATAAACAATATTTGAGAATTTGGGCGTCGTTTTTTTTTTCTCCAAACTACTTCCTGTTGATAAGGGGCACTGTTATGGGGATCCTAAGAAGATACAGAAATCCTGGCTGTAGTCTGCAATGCTGCCTTGTTCAAGCTGTTTTGAATGTTGGATCACCAGGAATTCTGTTTCAGGGTGTCTGGCTTAATCAAACCACATTAGTCTGGAAGGAATCCACAGCCTTTTATTTTCTGTCGAAAGAAAAATAGAAATCCTTTTCCCCAGTAACTTGCCCTTAGACTTAAATTTTGGAGTCAAAACATTTTTAAAATATATAAATTGAATTAATTCAGCAGCATTTGTTTTAACAGTTGTTTCCTCAGCAGTCAAACAATGCAAAGACAATATAATACCATATAGTAACCAGGATCTCTCTGAGCTTTTCATCTTTACTTGGCTTTATTATTACTCTGTTTCTTTTACTTTTTATTTTGTAACTTTTATCTGTCCTGGAATTCACTCTGCATACCAGGTTTAATTTGCTAATCACAGAGATCTGCTTGCCTCTGTCTCTGGTGTGCTCGGATTAAAGGTGTGTGCCACCATACCCAGCTGTTCTCTGTCTTTTTAAAACCATTTTATTTTATTTTTCCCATGTCTACATATATTTTAAAACACACTGTAAACCTTTGGAGGTTTTTCTTAATATGAATCTGTCTTTACTGTAAATCTTTATCTTTTTCTGGCCACGAGTCTTTTATCTGTAAACAACAACATTGCTAAAATGAAAGTCTTTGAAGTTTCTGACACAGTTATCAAAGATGGCGGTGTCTATTTTACTGCCTGCACTGAGAACTGTGTTCACTGCCTTGGTCTCCATGCTTCTGGCTTGGAGATGTGCTCACTGTCATTGCAAGCTGTCGTATACACCAATAAATTATTTGCAGTGCTTCCTATATGTCGTGCAGTTTTTTCCCTCTTATACTGAGTCAGGAATCCTCCCTTAAAGAGACATGCAAATATCTGCTTGTCTCTTGCAAAGCACAGTCCAGCCAAGAAAAATGCTGCTACCAAGAAACCTTGTTTGTCTTTGTTCTTTGTTTCTAAATCCCTATTTTGAACTTTTGTTAAATTTTAAGTACAAGTTCTTATTAACCACTTGGGCGCTATTTGTAAGGAGTAAGGTTTTCCTCCCACCACAAGTCTTGTCCCGCCTACACACCAGCACCAATTATCACATCAAGACTCTGAATTAGATACAATTCTGTTGCCAGTTACTTGTTTCTTATAGGCTAGCTCTGTCTTAATCATTAACCCATTTCTATGTGTTTCTATGTGGTCTCCTTAGGGGGAGTGGGGCAGGCTTCTGGTCTCCCAGGTCTCTCCATCTTGACTCCTCCTTACTACTTCCTCTTTCCTCCTTGTCTCCTAGTCCCTACTATCTTCCTTTTCTATTGGCCAACAGTGCTTTATTCATTAACAAGTATGAGAAACATATATAGAATGACATCTCCCATCAGCAGATAAGTACAGCTAACCTGAGGATGGAATTTTCTCCCTGATCTTCCTGTGCTTGTTGATCACTAAAGGTTAGAAACTAAGAGTTCCAATTAAATACATACGTTTTAACTTCTGTTCCCACTTTGAACATTTGACAGCCAATTTGTGCTTCTGTCAGATGAGCTAACTACAGCCTACTCCTGAATATTGTTCTCCCTAGACTTATGGTGAACCAGTCCAGCTGATGTGAATCTTCAACAGGGTCTACAAAATAATTCCTTTGATAAATGTTCGATTTTCTGAATTCCCCTTCTTTTTGATGGTATCGTCTAGCATTTTAGCGTATTTGCAGCTCAAAAACACTGCAAAAGTAAGAAGGAAGTAATATAGGCATATCTCTGACATATCAGTGTTTTGATTTTCAAATAGCTGTCACCTGGAGTTCTATAGCCCCCCTTGAGCATCTTGTTACTATTTTGCCTATGGGTTTCCTCAACCTCCAAGGAAGTGACTCCTGACTTCAAAAGCAAAAGGTTTTTATTCCTAAAAATCAAGCCAACTGGGACCTCACTCTCTCAGAAAAGTAATGTTGTGGCTTAAAATTTTGAAGGGTTTTTAGCAGTGTAAACAGAAAGGGAGGATTGAGACCACTAGTCTCATTTCACAAGGTTTCCAAGATACAGGTGATTCATAGAGTACAAAGTTTATTTACAAGGTCATCATGGATCTAAGTTAATAGTATCTGTCACTTGTTTATGTAACATCGATAAGCACACCCCGAAGGTTGGAGGTTTTTCTTTGTTTTTACTTCTCCTGAGAACAGGATATGGGCTCTGTACTCTGTAGTCAGGTATTTATCTACTGGCAGAAATTCTTGTTCTCTTTATTTTTTCCTTATTGCAATAAGCCCTAATTTTATACCTTTTAGTTACTATTTTTTCCATCACATTCCCTCTTTCGTATTGACATTACGGGCCCAATTTTTGGGCCTCCAATAGCTAAAAGAATTCTGGTGTTTTTTGGTGTACAGGTTAGTCCCCTTGCCCGCTATGTATAGGAGTTTTCTTTTGATATAGCATCTCAACAAGGAAAAAGGTGAAAAGTATTCTTTCATGGACTACTTTCTGCTTACTTTTGTAGTGTGTTTTCTTGGGCCCAAGAAGGGTAAAATGCTAGAAAAAAAGGAGGGGGTTTTAGGAAATGGAAAATTATCAGAGGCATTAGTTTATACACCCTGTTGAAGATTCACATTGGCTGTGCGGGTTCAAGTTGTGCTTGTAGGCAGTCCTTTTGACCAGTAAGAAGTGGATCCTAGCTTTACAACATTTGATCCTCTGAAACATATGTAAACTGTGTTGTAGAAAATGACATAAATGTTTTAGATATATTATCATCACCAATCTGTACTTAAATCCGTAGTGTACAAAAAGTAGATATTTGATATCTGTAAAACAGCAGGAATGTACTTATGCCTTTGAGTCCTAGCAAAAACGACAGCTTTGGGTTAGAAGCTTATACATTTTTCTTCTGTCATGAGAGATACATGTATAGATTGGTCAGAAGTACATTAGTACTGATGAAATGCCCTTCACATTTATACATAGATGACAACCAAAATAAATATAAAACCTGAGATTGTGACTAAAAAGCTGGGAGTCACTTCTCGATAGCTTTTCAGAACTTAATTAAAAGTTAAGCTCTGAATTTTTAAATTGTAAAATTTATTGTTATATTGTAAATTATTGTTATATCTTTAAGACGTATATGTCTTGAGCTAGAGATATGGCTCAGAGATTAAGAGTAATGGCTGCTCTTCTAGAAGTCCTGAGTTCAATTCCCAACAATTATATTGTGGCTCAAAAACATCTATAATGTGATCTGATACCCTCTTTGGACCTGCAGATATATGCAGGCAGAACACTGTATGCATAATTAACAAATAATTGTTCTAGAATGAGTTTTTGTTTTTATATTTTTAGATCCTTATTTAGGAGCCATATTAAGGCCACCTGATACTGTCAATCTCACAAAGTTTTGCTTAGCCAAGCCATCAGTCGTATCAGAGATCTCAGAAGGATAAATTTTATGTAACTTTTCAATGTACTAAATAAAACGACAGGGACCATTCCTTATATTCCTAGCCATAACCAATTGTCTATGACATTGAGGGGAGAAGTTTTTCACCAAGTACATAATGTGGGAGATTTTTTTGTTTGTTTATTTTTTGTTTCTTGTTTGTTGTTTTTCTCTGTGTAACTAGGACTTGGAAAAGTCTGACCTTATTTTGTCTAGGCAAAGGTGGTACAGACAATTTTCCAGTACCCTACAACACAGTCTGAGCTGGGTCCTATCTAGCATCAGGCATTGTGTTTGAGCATCTTGCTCCCCGGTCCATGTCCTCACAATTCATGCTGCCCCACAATGTTCTTTAGACACCTTGGGTCATTGTTAGGTTCTGTGATCTTTGTTTGATATTATTAGAGCTTTTTAGTTAACATTTAAATGCCTTATTCTACAGATTTCTGTAGTATAAGAAGTCTTTCTAGGTAGATCTTAATAGATGACTTGGTAGTAAGTTACTTGTTTTAAGCTTACACTTTTAGAACATGTATAGGAGACATAGTGAGGTTTATTCCTGTTATTAATCATTAATACTTAGTTTGACTATAACCAACAGTTAATCAATAAGGATTGCTGGTAACTTGTGTTTCTTAACCTTTTATAATCGGTTACCAGCTTTTATAAAACTAGAACTTTGCATTGTCACGTTTAGCTTTAAAAATACTGATTTTAATTTGAACCTCCTTTAAGGAAACATAAAACAGCTATGTGACTCAGTTTATCTAAATAACTTATGCTTACAAAATTTAGCAAATACAAGGACGGATTGCCTTCTGTGTCATAAAAAAAATGAGCATCTCCACTTTTGGTTAGTACATACAGTGTATGGCTGTGATCTTAAATTTCAGCCCTTTGATGTAAGTAATACATTAACATTGTAATAAAAGCACAAATATGATGTAACCTTCTGAATTTAAACATTTAAAAACTGTGTTACACAAACATTAAACTTCCTGTAATTTCTTTTTGTGATGTCTAATTTAAGCACACTTTATGCCCTTAAACCTATTGTCACCTTGCTGCATGTTAATTAATGTTAATTTCCAGTGTTAATAATTGTATCTTTTTAACTAGTTTCAATTTTTAACCGCTTTAGACATAGCAAAGTATTAATGTCATCTACATTAAAAAGACATCTGATTTTCTGATAATCTGAATTTAATGTCCAGCACTCAGAGGTAAATTTTGAGCTGAGGGCTGTTAGCATTAGACAGCAAAAACATTTAAACCATTTTTGTTTTTGCTATATTCTTGTAATAAAACAGGTTTCTAACAGGAAACACAGATAGACCTTTTTAGCAAGTACATATATTTTTCCTGAGAGAAATAAACGGAACTTTTAAACAATTAACCTAGTATGGTCAAAATTTTTAACTCATATTACTAATCTTAAATTTATATTTGTAGACTGAGAGCCCACAGCAAACAGTTTTCATCTTGTTCTTACTTTTTTACGACTTTTCTTTGAACCTCTGTATCTTTTTACATTACCTGTAGTCTCTTTCTATGATTTTTCTCACACATCCCTAGCATAGAAAAATTTCTCCTTTTCTCTTTTTCTTTTTCTTTTTTCTGATCAGTGACTCTTACTCAGAGGTACATGCCTGAAGTGAACATCTTATTTATTTAATTCCTGACTGTACGTTCTTACATTGGTGCTTTCCCCTGAGCCTCACTGCAACTTCTGCTCTCTTAACTGTTGGGTCCTTATTTGGATTATGTGGGTTACACCAGCTCTCCTTTTATTTTATCTTTCATTATTATAATTTTATTTTTATCTGTTTTTGACTCTTATGGATCTGGCCAAGCCTTTTTTCCTGTTCTATGTTTTATTGCCTAGAGAATTGGAATCATACTCGTAACACCTGAAGTTCCTTTTGATGTTCTCTGTGCTGCTTTGATGAGTTGTATTGACCTATAAATCTACAGACCTTTTGACCTTTCTACTAGACCACTGTTATCTTATTTTGACTTCTTTGCTTCTGACTGATTGTAACAAATCTGCACATACCCATCACATCTATTTACCATATATTTTATTAGTTGTATTTTTTTAGTTGACATAAAAATCTTTACCAAAGTTATTTTCCCCAACACCCCCTTATCCTCCACCTCCCCACCCTCACCCCCACCCCTGTCCCTACACTCACAGGCACTGCCACCTTAGGAGAGGAGGGATGGGCCAGGGGCAACTTCGGTCATTTGCTGCTAGGGTTTCAGAATTCCTCTCCTCTCTGACTGCCCAAAAGCTGGTCCAATACACCTAGCCTATCAACAAACCAGCATGGCTCCTGGATGAGCATGGCTTAGAACTTCTGTACCAGGAAGAGACTGGTGCTGTTTACCCTTGTCTTCTGCATTAGCAGCAGCCTGTATGTTCTTGCCCTGGGTGATTTTTCTGTTTGTTTCTTTTTTTTTTTTTTTTTTTTTTTTTGTTTAATTTTCTAACTTATTTTTTATTTCACATGTCTATCCTAATTCCCACTCCCTCCCTCCATTCCTCATGCTGCCCCATCTAATGAACCCTGACCACCGTCCTGTCCATCCCCCCACCCCAATTCACATGAATGGCAATGCCATCCTGGTGGGGTCACTTATATTTGTCAAGTCAATTGAAGTAGGGGCTAGGACTTCTCTCCTGTTTCTAGGTTAAGGGAGTCTCTCCATGTGTCTGCTACTTCCCGTTTTTGCACCACAATACATCCTGGATCCACTCTCTGAGGTCCCTAAGACTGCTCAGTCCTTCTGGCTGAGACTCATATTCAGAGACACCTGAGCCAATCCCATTCTGGATGCCAAGCTATCAGTCTAGAGGCCCGTTATCTACTCCTTGTTCAGGTCAGCTGTCTGTATGTTTCTACAACCTGGTCTTTTCCTCTCCCTTTGCATCTAGATTCTAGTTTGACTCAGTGTTTAGGTATGGGTGTTTGCTTCTGTTTCCAACAGAACTAGAGGAGGGTTCCCTGATAGTGAATAAGGTAGTTGTTGATCTCAGTACCCATGAAGGGAATTTATGGTAGCCTTTCCATGGTTGCTCAAATTGTTAGTTGGCAACAGTTTTGTAGTTCTCTAGACCTTTCTTTAGATTCAGTTTTCTCTTTAAACTGTTAATGGCTCCTTCTTTTATGCTGTTTCTCTCTCTCCCACTCTCATTCTCTCTCTCTTCTGTCTTCTATTCCTACCCTGACTCAATCTTCATAGGATCCCCTGCTTTCCTCCTCCCACTCTGTTTCTCCTAATTCTCTCTACATTCTGTGACCCCCCAACCTCCCATGTGCTCTGGGGGACTTCTCCTTTCAACCTTCTGTGAGGGACTTTATATGAATCTCTTAGAATATACCTTGTATCCTAGTTCCACTGGTGGTGTGAATTATAGGCTGGTGATCCATTGCTCTAGCTCTAGAATCCATATATGAGTGAGTATATTCTATGTTCATGTTTTTGTGATTAGGTTACCTCATTCAGAATGGTTACTTCAAGATCCATCCATTTGCCTGTGAATTTCAAGATTCCATTATTTTTTTTTCTGCAGAGTAGTATTCCATTGTGAAGATGTGCCACATCTTCTTTATCCATTCTTCAATTGAGAGGCATCTAGGTTGCTTCCAGGTTCTTGCTATTACAAAAGATGGTGCTATCAACATAGCTGAGCAGATGTCTTTGTTGCATGGATGTGGATCATTTGGGAATATGTCTAAGAAGGGGATGGTAAACTAATTCCCATTTTCCTGAGGAACTGCTGTACTGATCTCCAAAATGGGTGTACGAGTTTTCACTCCCACCAGCAGTAGAGGAATGTTCCCATTTCTCTATGTCTTCTCTGGTATAAGTTGTCATTGGTGTTTCTAATATTAGCCATTGTGGCAGGAAAAAGATGGTATCACAAAGTTGTTTTGATTTGCATTTCCCTGATAGCTAAGGATGTTGAACATTTTCTTAAGTGTTTTTAAGCTTTTTTGATTCCATCTATTGAGAATTCATTCTTCAGTTCTGTACCATATATTTTATATTTTGGTGTTTTGTTAATTAGTGTATTGAGTTCTTTGTATATTTTGGATATCAGCCCTTTGTCTGATATAGTATGGGTGAAAATATTTTCCCAGTCTGTAGGCTGCCATTTGGTCTTGTCCACTGTGTCCTTTGCCTTACAGAAGTTTCTAAGTTTGAAGAGGTCCCATTCTTTAATTGTTGCTCTCAGTGTCTGTGCTCCTGGAGTTATGTTCAGGAACCGGACTCCTATACTAATTTGTTCAAGCCTACCTGCTACTTTCTTTTCTAAGAGGTTCATTGTCGCTGCATTGATGTTGAGGGTCTTTGATCCCTTTGGACTTGAGTTTTGTTTATGGTGACAGACTTGAGTCTATTTACAGTCTTAAAAACACCATCATCCAATTGTGTCAAAACCATCTCTTGAAGATGCTTTCCTCATTCCATTATATACTTTTAGCTGTTTTGTCAAAAATCAGGTGCTCATACGAGTGTGGGTTTATATAGGAATTTTTAATTCTATTCCACTGGTCTACCTTTTTGTTTTCTTTCTTTTTGTGTGGCAATTCCAGGCTGTTTTCAGGATTATAGCTGTGTATTAGAGCTTACACTCACGGATGGTGATGTCTCCTGACGTTCTTTTATTGTGCAGGGCTGCTTTGGCTATCCTGTGTCTTTTATTTTTCCATATAAAGTTGGTTATTATATTTTCAAGAATTGTGGTGGGAATTTAATGGGGATTGCATTGAATCTCTAGATTGTTTTGGCAAGATTGCCATTTTTACCATATTAACCTAGATATCCAGGAACCTGGGAAATTCTTTCCATTTTCTGGTATCTTCTTTAATTTCTTTGTTTAGAACAACAATGTTTTATTATGTAGTACTTTCACTTGTTTGGTAAGCATTACTCCAAGATACTTTATGTTTTTGGGGATATTAAAAAGGGTTATGTTTCTCTTATTTCTTTCTCAGTCTATTTGTCATTTGAATAAAATAGGACTACTGATTTTTTTTTTTGAGATTTCCTTGTATCCTGATACTTTGGTTAATATGTGTATTAGCTGTAGGATTTGCCTGGTAAAGTTTATTGGGTCACTTATGTAAACTATCATATCATATGCAAATAGAGACAGTTTGATATCTTCATTCCAATTTGAATCCCCTTGATCTCCTTTTGTAGCCAGACGCTAGAAAGGGAAATTTTGAGTCTTGTTTTCCAGGATGCATTCAAGGGAAGTGGATGTGTGAGGTGAAAGCCGATTGTACATTGGCAGTCCTGCCATTTGAATCCCCTTCTTGTTTGACCAACAGGAATTGCCAATTAGAGGTGCTTGATATTCGGGATGCCCATCATAACTTCTGGAACGTGTGGGCTGGAATAGAGGATGGTGTCTGCTCTTCAGATGTCATCAGACAGACTCAACCAGTGGTGCACCATCCCGAAAGACAGGGAAAAGAGGTTGTGACTGTGATGATGAAACTTTCCCTCCATTCCAGACATCTCTGTGAATACGTGGAATGTTTTCACTGCTGGGCCCAACAGAGAAAAGTTATGCTGCAGGTGATCTGTGAAAAGCTGGAGTTTGGGGCCCTCCCTGTCTATAACCCCCTAGAGCTGCTGGAGGTATTTGTGCCATGCAGTATACGGGAACTGGAAGTGAATGCTCGCTGGTACCTGAGGACCCTTGCAAAGTTTGCCCCTGGCCTGGGCCAGATGAAAAACCTTCAGAAACTCCTTCTTCATGAAGTCTTCATACCCTTGTGTTGGTTGTGGAACCAAGAGATGAAACGACGGTGTTTTCGACAGATCGTTTCTCAGTTCTCCCAACTCAACAAGCTCCAGCATCTCTGCTTGAATCATGTCTTCCTCCTGAATGCAAGACTGGATCAAGTGCTCAGGTAAGAAAGGATAGAGAGCTTATTTCACAGGTCAGAGAACAGCCTTTCCGTGTTACATGAAACGTCAGTGTACACCTGGGGCTTGCCAGCCACTGGTGACTACACTAGGATATGACCTCTGAATGATTGCTCTAGGAGTCTTTCTGCTATTCTTGCAACCATCATTGAGAAACGGCCTTTGAAACCTGACATACAGAGGGGAGGAGGTTTTAAACCACACGTTGCCCCATGTCAGCACTGTCCTCAGAACTGTATGCACAGTTTACATCGCTCTCTGATTTTCCAAGGGACAGGGTCTCTCTGAGCACAGGTAGTGTCTAAGTCAATGGAAAATAACTGAGAGTGAAGTGATTAGGGTGGGTCACAGGGAAGACCTCTCAGTAGTACAGAGGCTGTGCTAGGAGGTGCGACTCATGAGGACAAATGTTAGCACACACAGGTAAGGCTCTGAGTTGCCACCAGGTCTTCTTTCTTGGCTTCCTGCTGGCCCCATTTGTCATCTGATGAGGCTTTGACTTTGACAGCACAGAGGAACCAGGGCTGGGGACCTAAGCAGTCACATGATTTTACCTGTGCTGTTACTTCTCCATCTGACAGCATTCTGGAATTGGCCTCCACCAAGATCTCAGAATGACATTAGTACACACTAACCTCTGCTCACTTGAAGCTTACTCTACCACTATTAAACTTACTGAGATAATCTGCCTTGTCTTTCTGTAGGAACTTGGAAAGTCCCTTAGAGACCCTAGCAATCATTTGCTGCTCACTATCAGAATCAGACATTAGTTACCTGTCCCAGTGTCCAAGAGTCCATTGGCTCACACATCTGGACCTGAGTGGTGTCGCCTTTTTAAATTTAAATCATCCACTTCTTGGAAGACTGCTAGAAAGATTGACAGCTACCCTGCAGACATTAAAATTGAATGGTTGTATGCTCATGGACTTCCAAATGGATGTCATCCTCCCTGGCCTGAGCCAGTGTTCCCAGCTGGTGGAGGTGAACTTGATGAAGCACTTCCTGTCTTTGACCAGCCTTAAGAAGCTGCTTCAGCACACTGCCAACCTGACACAGCTCACCTTGGAGATGTATCCTGCCCCTGATGAAGTGTATGATGACATTGGTGATGTCCTGCCACACAGATTTGCCCAATGTTGTTCTGAGCTCTTGGACACTCTTAGAGCAATAAGACAGCCAAAGTAGGTCTACTTTGTGAGTAAGAAGTGTCTATATTTCAGGCAATTCTGTGTCTATGACCAGGATGCCTCCCTATGTTCATGTTGGTAATAAAGGATGAGAGATTACTGCTGGCCTGAGAAAGGAAAGCAAGGAGTCCAGTGACTCATTAGAGAGACACAGAACTTGTCTATTCAAGGTGTTTTGGATATACTTGGAGACAATGTCATCCCAAGGAATCAGAGGAGAGAGAGAGAGAAGCTTTGACATGGACAATCAAGGCCTGCTCATCTGCTCAGGGACAATGGTGAAGACCCAACCTCTGATAGGAAAAGAGATTGAGAAATCCAATAATCCCTAAATCTACTATAACAAATGGATTATCACCTTCCTGAAGGAAGTCAACAATGGCAAACTCACCTTTTGATAAATAATTGTGAGTCTTATTATCTTTTGTTCCATAGTTTTACTTCTTAGGAGAGAGAGTGTTCATAAACAGAAGACTTTGAACTGTTTCTCCACAGACTATGTTCTCTGATGATTAGGTAATCTTGAATTTGTTAACCAGTAAAAGCTGTAGGCAAACTTCCAGATATTTGGCTATCACTTGGTTAGGCGAATCAAATGCTGTCATTAAAAGTTTTAGGAGATAATTATCTTGGGAGACTGCAATGTCCCATGATAACACTTTATCGAATCTGCTGTCTGGTCCTTGGCCCATGATACCAGGATACAGAATGTGAAACAATACAGTTTTTTTTTAAATGATGGATTTTCATAATTAAATGAATAAATATTAAAAAAGTGGATGGTGTTTTATACGTGTCTCCTATAAGGTTGCTCAAATATCAAGAGATCATTTAGTTTTTCATCACAGATTTGAACCAAAAATGAATTAATAATGAGATTATTTGTCATAATTCACCCCTACAGAGATAACAAAATGATATCACCATTGATTTAAATAATTAAAAATGTAATCACAAGAGACAATTAACACCAACAAAGTGGATCCATACTAAACTCCTCCTGGAGTAGAAAAATCAGATTTGAGAAATGAAATAATCCGATAGTTAGACCATCTCTCACACTTGAGTCACACAATGTGACCCCAGAGTTCTGGGATCACAGACTATATAATGAAACATTTTAATAATTATACCTTTTAATATGAAAGTATTTGAACTTTTTTGTATCACCAATTCCTGGGCAGATGTGCCAGACATGATAACACCTCATCAAAGCTTCTCTCTGGTTCTTGGCCCATTATACCAGGATACAGAACTGAAGCAGGTTTGCCAGGAAACAGTTATGATCCAACATTCTTTCACATTCTAGTGAACCTCCCACATGCAAAAATTAGTATAGCCACGGATGAACTAACCTTACAGCCTCAGTGACTTTCTCACAAAAACAAAGCAGGGCACCGTCTTTTGAATTATACATATTTACCAGTCTCTCTAGCTACAACATGCCTATAGTGACATAAGCATGAAAAAAAAAAGCATCATTATGACATTCAAGTAAATTGATGAGAATTATCTATGCTTCAATTTTCTCATTTCCAGAATGGAAACAATAACATTAATCGCCTCTACCATAATCTTTTCTGTTTACTGAAAAGGAAGTAAACTTCTCTTCATTTTCTTCCCTTTAGAACAGATAGATCACATGGTTTATCAGATTTGTTTTGATTTGCATTTGTCTGATGAATAAGGATTTTGTGCAGTGTCTTTTGATTCATTCAGTGATTTTTGATTCCTCAATTGATAATTCTCTATTACGTCCTATACCCCACTTTATAATATGGTTATTTAGAGTTATTTAGAGTTGGTTGTGTGTCATGTTATCAGCCTGACAGAGTTCATTAGGTAAGATTCTCAGATCATGAGAGATTATTAAGTTATTCAATTTTTTTATTATTTATTTTTTTTATTTAATTTTATATAACAAAGTCCAATTAAATGAAAACAAATATTTATACACAATATTTGGGAATTTGGGCGTCGTTCTTTCCAAACTACTTCCTGCTGGTAAGGGGCGCTTTCTTGGGGGATTCGAAGAAGATTCAGATATCCTTGCTGTAGTCTGTAGGGCTGTTTTCTCGAGGTGTTTGGAATGTAGGATCAGCTTGTACTCTGTTTCACGTGGTCTGGTGTGATAAAACCACATTAGTCTGGAAGGAATCCACATCTTTTCATTTTCTGTGGAAACAAAAATAGAAATACTTTTCCCCAGTAACTTGTTCTTCATCTTAAATTTTGGAGTCAAAGCGTTTTTTTTAATTTATTATTTTACATGTTGATCCCAGTTCCCTCTCCCTCCCTCTCTCCCTCCCCTCCAGCCCTCCCTCCCTCCTTTCCTCCCTTTTGCCCTCTCTACCCTCTCCCATGCACTCTAAACACCCTCCCCTCCCAACCCCCCACCACAATACCATATGTAGGGGAATGCCATCCAGTTGGGGTCATGTAGATCTGACAGATCCTGTGAAGTAGGGACTTGGGCTTCTCTCCTATCTCTAGAATAAGGCAGTTATCCCTCCATGGGGGATATGTTTGCAAAGTCCTTTTGTGCACCAGGAATACATCCTGGCTCCACTGTCTGAGGTCTCTTAGACTGCTCAGACCTTCTGGCTGAGACCCATATTCAGGGCGGTCCGAGTCAGTCCCCTGTTGGCTTCCCAGCTATCAGTCTAGTGGCACTTAGCTCCTCCTTGTTCAGGTAAGCTGTCTCTATGTACTTCTACTGCATGGTCTTGTCCTCTCCATCTGCTTCTGGGTTCTAGTTCGACTCAGTGTTTATGTATGGGTGTTTGCTCCTGTTTTCAACAGGCATTAGTTGAGGACTCCATGGAGAAGTTAGTTGTTGATCTCACTCTCTGGGAAGGGCATTTATGATAGCCTTTCCACGGAAGCTGAGATTGTTAGTTGGGAGCAGTCTTGTAGTTCCCTCGACCTTTCTTTGTGTTCAACTTTATCTTCAAACCAATATTGGCTCCATCTTTTATTTTCTCTCTCTCTGTCTCTGTCTCTCTCTCTCTTTCCTATTTTCCATTCCTAACCAGGCTCAATCCTCCTGGTCACACATGCCTTCCTCTCCTCCCTCTCATTTTCTCCTACCTCTCTCTCCATTAGCTGTCCTCCTCCACTTTACCTAGGTCTGGGGGACTTGTCCCTTCCCAGTTCTGTGAGGGACTTTATATGAATCTCTTAGAATACAACTTGTATCCTAGTTCCTCTGGTGATTTGAATTATAGGCTGGTTATCATTTGATCTAGTTCTAAAATCCATATATGAGTGAGTACATACTGTGTTTCTCTTTTTGTGACTGGGTTACCTCATTCAGGATGGTTTCTTCAAGTGCCATCCACTTGCCTGCGAATTTCAAGATACCATTATTTTTTTCTGCAGAGTAGTATTCCATTGTGTAGATGTGCCACATCTTCATTAACCATTCTTCAATTGAAGGGCTTCTAGGTTGCTTCCAGGTTCTTGCTATTACAAATATTGCTGCTATGAACATAGTTGAACAGATGTCTTTGTTGCATTGATGTGAATCCTTTGGGTATATGCCTAAGAGGGGGATTGCCGGGTCCTGTGGTAAACTAATTCCCATTTTCCTGAGGAACCGCCATACTGATCTCCAAAATGGCTGTATGAGTTTGCACTCCCACCAGCAGTGGAGGAGTGTTCCACTTTCTCAACAGCCTCTCCAACATAAGTCATCACTGGAGTTTCTAATTTTAGCCATTCTCGCAGGGGTAAGATGGTATCTCAAAGTTGTTTTGATTTGCATTTCCCTGAAAGCTAAGGATGTGGAACATTTTCTGAAGTGTCTTTCAGCCTTTTTGATTTCCTCCATTGAGAATTCTTTCTTCAGTTCTTTACCCCATTTTTTAATAGGGTTATTTGGTGTTTTGTTGACTAGTTTCTTGAGTTCTTTGTATATTTTGGAGATCATCCCTTTGTCAGACATAGGATTAGTGAAAGTCTTTTCCCAGCCAGTGGGCTGCCGTTTGGTCTTGTCAACTGTGTCCTTTGCCTTACAGAAGCTTCTAAGTTTGAAGAGGTCCCATTTATTAATTGTTTCTTTCAGTGTCTGTGCCCCTGGAGTTATGTTCAAGAAGCAGAATCCTATACCAATTTGTTCAAGGGTACCTCCTACTTTCTCTTCTAAGAGGTTCAATGTGGCTGGATTGATGTTGAGGTCTTTGATCCATTTGGACTTGAGTTTTGTGCATGGCAACAGACATGGGTCTATCTGTAGTCTTCTACACACCCTCATCCAATTGTGCCAGCACCATTTGTTGAAGATGCTTTCCTACATTTTGTGGGTGTAGTTACCTTCCTTGGGTTGGAGTTTTTCTTCCAATATATTCTGTAGGGCTGGATTTGTAGATACACATTTGGAAAATATGGTTTTGTCATTAAATATCTTGTTTTCTTCATCTATAGTGATTGAGAGTTTTGCTGAATATAGTAGCCAAGCCTGGCATCCATGTTCTCTTAATACTTGTATAACATCTATCCAGGACCTGCTGGCCTTGAGTGTTCCCATGGAGAAGTCAGGTGTAATTTTGATAGGTCTGCCTTTATATGTTACCTGTCCTTTTTCCTTCGCTGCTCTTAATATACTTTCTTTATTCTGTATGCTAGGTGTTTTGGTGATTATATGCCAAGAGGTCTTTCTTCTTTGATCCAGCCTATTTGGCGTTCAGTATGCTTGTATTTTCATGGGCATGTCCTTCTTCAGATTGTGAAAGTTTTCCTCAATGATTTTGTTGAATATGTTTTCGGCACCTTTGAGCTGGGCTTCCTCACCTTCCTTTGAGCTTATTATTCTTAGGTTTGGACTTTTTACGGTGTCCCACATTTCCTGGAAGTTTTGTGTTAAGATTTGCTTAATTTATGATTTTCTTTGGCCGATGAATATATTTCTTCTAGTTTATCTTCTGCACCTGATATTCTCTCTTCCAACTCTTGAATTCTGTTTGTTATGCTTGTGTGTGTAGTTCCCGATTTTTTGCTCAGTTTTTCTATTTCCAGCATTCCTTTGGTTTGTGTTGCCTTTATTTTCTCTATTTCAGTTTTCAATATTTGAACCGTTTCCTTCACCTGCTTAATTTTTTTTTTTTTTTTTTTTTTTTTTTTTTTGCTTTCTGTACTTTCTTTACTTTCCTTAAGGAATTTGTTCATTTCTTCCACTTTTTTGTTTGTTTTTCTCCTCCATTTCTTTATTGGATTTTCTCACATCTTCTTTGAGGGCCTCTATTATTTTTATGATGGTAATTTTTAATTTGTTCCCTTCTGCTTCCTCTGCTTTGTTGTTGTGTTCTGTCCTAGTTGGTGTAGATTCCCTAGATTCTGGTGGTGTCATGCTTGTCTTTCTGTTGTTAGGTATTTTCTTGTATTGTCCTCTTGCCATAGCTTCTTCCGGTATATGTTCTTGGTGTCTCCCCTTCTCTCTATGGTATGTCCCTGGTGGGCTTATGTGGGTCAGAGATTCAATATCTGTAGCTCTGTGTGGTCCAAGCTCTATAGGAGGTCTTTCCACAGACAGGAACCCAGGGATGGGTTCAGGGCTGAGGATCCAGTAGAAGATACCCCTAGCCAATGGCTCTAGCCAATGGCTGGCAGAAAAAGGCAAAGTCTGAGCTGAAACTTGGGAAGTTTTTGCAGAATAGTCGGATCTCACTGGAAACTGGAACTCTCCAGCTGAGGCCTCTTTCTTTAGCAGAGTCCCTGCTTTGGGGTTCATGAAACCTGCTGGCAGGAACTCAGAGTGGACCTGCAGAGATAGTCGGAAATCTGGGAGGGGCCTGGGCCTCCAGCAGGTCTCCTTTGTTCAGATTTGCTCCAGAAGTCTCTGAAGTAGGGTGGACTGCTGGCTACACCATCTATCCCAGTGCTCAACCAGAGCGATAGGACAGTGGGCAGGGTAGGGCACAGGTTAGGAGAGGCAGGCTCACATTGGGAATGGGTGGGGGTGTATCAGATCTCCAAGGGCGCTCTCGATGGGGAGAGGGCACAGTAGCAGCGGGACCAGGGGCCAACCCAGGGAGTTCGGTATTGGTGGGGGAGGTTGTAGAGGAGAGGCCGCCCCAATTGAGCACATACTCACCTCTAGCCAATGACTGGTGGAAGAGTGTAATGTCTTTTGTAATATCTAAAATAAAGCATCCTTTATGTCTTTAAACACATTATGACCTGGGTGACTGTTAAATTTGTGTTAATTTCTAGTGTGACTAATTGTAACCTTTTAACTAGTTTCAATTTTTAACATCTTTAGCCAAAAAACAGTATTAATATCATCTACATTAAAAGGACATCTGATTTTCTGATCATTTGAATTTAATGACCAGAGCTCAGAGATAAATTCTGAGCTGAGGGCTGTTAGCATTAGGCCCCAAAAACATTTAAACCATTTTTGTTTTAGCTCTATTCTTGTAATAAAACTTAGATTTATAACAGGAATCACAGATAGAACTGTTTTTTTTTTCAGTCCATTAACATTTAGTAAGATTTAAAGGAAATATTCTTTCATCTATCCTGTCTTTGTGAGTCTAAAGTCCTATATGTATCTTTAACACTAACTAAGGAAAACTATAACCTTAACTCTCAGTCTTCAACTCCATCAAAGAACACAGAAGGATAATATATAAACTCTAGAATTGAAAGAGACAACTTGCCTGGTCAGTTCCTATGTTCTTCTGTGATGTTCCATCTTCATCCTATAGGTCATAGTGTGTCTGGAAGATTTCTCAGCAAAACAAAACATTTAAAAATGTCCTACATGTGTTGGAAGTTTGTCAATCACTGTTCTCCACATCCTGAAGAATGTCTAGCAGACTCTTCCATGAAGCAGGAAGCCTGTAGTGCTATCCATCTTGTATCAGCAGTCACTTTCCTGTGGGTCCTGAATGTCCAGTTCATATAGCATAAAGTCAAACAGTACAGACAAGAACAGTATTTTTGCTGGTTTTGCTGTATTGGAGGCAAACTCTAGAACTTTTTAAAAAGTACATATAATTTTCTTTAGAGAAATAAATGGAACTTTTAAACAATTAACCTTTTGTGGTCAAAAATTTTAAGGCACACAACAGTTTACATCTTCCTATGAACTTTTTACTACTTTTCTTTGAACCTCTATATCTTTTTACAATACCTTTCCTGTCTTTCTCTGATTTTCTCAGACATCCTTATCATAGACAATGCTCTCCTTTTCTATTTTCCTTTTATCAGTGACACTTACTCAGAGGTGTGTGGCTGAAGTGAACATCTTATTATTTATTTAAATCCTGAGTGTACCTTCTTACTGTGGTGCCTTCCCCTGACATTCTGTGTGGCCTCTGCACTTTTAACTCTTGGATCCTGTTTCTGCTTATGTGTGGTACACCAGTTCTCCTTTATTGATGTTTAATAATGATCAGGAGAAAGAAATAGGCTGAATAAATGTTTATTCTGGGAGAAATAATGTACAACATAGAAAGAGGAATATTAGCTGGTTCCTTCCTTGTCCCAATGATACCTCCGAATGTACTCCTGTCCCTGTGCTGCAAGCAATAGAGCTCTCTGAGACATCTCCTCAGAGATAGTTCCCCCAGGTAATCTCCTGCCCTGTCTCCACCCCAATGTGCATGTGAACAAAGTGAATATCTCACTACAGTTCCCCTTTTAGTCTAAGAAAAGATTTAGGCTTGATGAAAAAAAAAACAAAATAAAAAGCAGTGAATAACAAGTGTGAAATAACTGGCTCACCGAATGAGAGCTGGGAAACCAGAATGGGACTCACTCAGGACCCTCTGAATATGGTGCTCTACCAGAAGGACTGAGCAGTCTATTGGACCTCAGACAGTGGATCCAGGATGTATCACTGGTGCACAAAAGGACATTGTGAACACATCCCCCATGGAGGGATAACTGCCTTAACCTAGATACAGGTGAGAAGCCCTACTCCATATTTCAAATGACCTCTCAAATCTGCATGACCCCAATTGGATGGCACTGGCCTACATATGGAATTGAGGTGGGGGGATAGGAAGGGAGGGTGGTTAAGGTGCATGTGAGAGGGAAGAGAGGGAAAAAGGGACAGAAGGATGGAGGGAGGGAGAGAGGGAGGGATAGGGAACTGGGATCAACATGTAAAATAATAAATAAAATTTAAAAAAATGCTTTGACTCCAAAATTTATGTTCAAGGGCATGTTACTGGGGAAAAGGATTTCTATTTTTGTTTCCACAGAAAATGAAAAGATGTGGATTCCTTCCAGACTAATGTGGTCTGATGAGGACAGACCACCTGAAACAGAGTACCAGGTGATCCTATATTCAAAACAGCTGGACAAAGCATCCTTACAGATTACAGCCAGAATTTCTGATCTTCTTAGAATCCCCCAGGATATCTCCTCTTACCAGCAGGAAGTTGTTTTGAAGGAACGATGCCCAAATTCCCAAATATTGTCTGTAAATGTCTGTTTTCATTTAATTGGACTTGGTTATATAAAATAAATAAATAAAAAGAAAAAAAAAGAATTTTCAAAGTCTTACATCATAAGATCATCCACCCAAGGTATGGAACAATTGATCACATATATCATCTTAAATTGCGAAGAATGTTGCAATTTCCTTATATCTTAGTATAATTCTGCTGTCCTCGAACTTTGATGGTTTTAGTTGTTGATCTCAACTTGTGGTGGTAATGCCTGGAGGTGTCCCATCAAATAGCAACCAGCAACAGACAATCATTCTGATCTTGGTCCTTGTAGATTAGCTCTTAACAAACTAAGGCAAGCAAATTTGTTAAATGAATGAGTGAAAGGAGCCTTGTGAAAATTGCTGTTACCCCAGGGCTAAAAGGTGTTGCCTCTTGCTGGTACCTTTGGGAAGCAGGAAACACACAAGCTGGGCAGGCTCCATGTGCACAGCAGCTGCAAATGCAAAGTGGGGAATTGGCAAAAGATGAGAAGCAGTGAGGGCTTTCTCAGGGCTGCTGTGGAGGTAAAGTTGTAGGGCAGAGGGAAATGTTCCACAAGCTGTGGTGTGTCCACCTGGTTTGACAAGGAACCCTGCCCATTCGGGGATGGTGTGGGAAGCGACCAGCATCTGCTGCCTTGGTGAAAACCAAGTCCAGTGAAAATCTGGATTCTGCTTCTGACACCATATATTGAAGTTTGATGAGGATCAGGAGAAAAAAAAAATAGGCTGAATAGATGTTTATTCAGGGAGAAATAAATTACAACATAGACAGATGAACACCAGCAGATTCCTGGTCCCAGGACGCTGTTCCTGTGCTGCAGGCAAGACAGTTCTCCCAGTATCCTCCATAGACTTAGTTCCCCCAGGTCACATCCAGACCTGTCTCTACCACCAAGGGGCGTGGTCTATGCCACCAACAGGGACAAGGTGAATATCTCACTACAAATACTGAATGCTCCATTTAATTCATCCATCAAACTTTAGTCAATCAATGGTGGGGCAATGGCAGAGGTGTTCTATTAATATGTATAAAGAGCAAATAGGAATTGCTTCCCCTAACACTGAAGACACTCCATAACTGCACATATTATCTACCTTAAGGACCCACATACTTGCACATATTCCATTCCTGAAGGGTGTGCATAAGTCTGTATGGGCGCTTTTAGATAGGAGATATTCACCATCAAGGACTATGGTAGCAAAGATAATATCTTAGGGACAATAGCAGTTATTTGGGCTCTGTGTACCCATGACAAGTTGGAATGGATTCCCTTATAGGATTTCAAACAGGACAGGTAGGCACAATGTGTTCAAGAACTGGAAAACCCACTCAGGGAAGCTTTATATGCAATTAGATGATGAGATCCATCTTTACCTACTTGGTAGTAATGCCCATGTTTAATATCAGAACTAAGGAGGCTGTCAGTAATCAAAAATGAAATACAATAATAAAATAAAACACATAAGGAAGAATCAGATTCATCTTAATATGAGTTGAACCATCTGGTGGTATCCTGCATGTATAAAGGGTATTGAAGGAGGAGGCTCTCCTTTTGTTGCTGCTTGCCCTAGCCTTGCCTATGAAGTTTATTACTTTACTAGCTTTAGAGCTTTATTCTTTAGACTTTAAGAGTATAATGATGACCAGCTGAAACATGCACACTGGTGAACTAAACAACTGCTGTAGGCTTCAGATTCCCATTTTTAGGCAGCCATTTTTGGACTACCTGGACCACAGCCTATGAGACATTATAATAAATCCATGTATTACATATATGGAGAGATTCATCCTACCATCCCTGTTCATGAAGAGAACTCAAACAATGCAGTTATTTTTGCTTTCTTTTGATTTTAACCTGGTACTGAACATGTGTTGACTAACAATATTGCTCACGAATACAAACTCCCAAGGTCATTCCTCTCCAATTACTCACCTTTATAGGAAGACTACTATTTTAATTACTATACATTCTCCAAGCACTTTCTCTGATTTTCAGGGATTAAAACTCCTACATTCTTAGAGCCACCACTAAGCTTCCCAGGAGGAGAATGAGCTACTATCTTGTTTGTCATCTGGATCCTGCTTCTGTTTCCTGATTTTAAGTGCCTGTGACAACCAGGTAAAGAGCAACTTCATTTCACCTAAATTCAATATTAAGCTACATAACAATTATCTCTTTTTGTATCCCTAAACCTCTCTGTAGCAGTTTGGCTGCAAATCATGCCAATGGAGAAACTCTTGATTTACACACAGCCCCTAGGCCCATCCTCCTATCATAGAAGAGGTCATTCTCAAGCTGATTAAGGGAGAATTACTGGAATAGTCTGCCAGATGGTCCAGTTTTCTTCTAGATAAAATCATATTTCGTCCTGATGGGCAAGATGAGCCCAGATGAGAACTGTTTCAAAAGGGATATACTGTTGTGTTGAGGGGTTGACTGAGCATACAAGACATCTATTTAGGTCCTGACTCACAAAGAAGGAACATAGCTCCTTCTCAAACCCACTAATGAGCTTAGCAGAGCCAGTATCCGCCTGTGGACCTAGACTTAGACCCTCAAGTATTGAGAATGAAACAGATCCCCTCCTTTAACATAATGAAGATGCTTAGGAGAGAATGCAATTGTCTGAATCCAGGACCTTTGTGGTGGGTTGCTTCATATCCTGTGAACACTACTATTCCCACTACATGCAGTTGGGCTTATTGGTCCCAAGGGCACTGGGGGCTTTAGTCAGTAAGTTTCCCCAGATGCACTGTGTTCTCCTCATGAGGCAATGTATGAGTAGCCTTCTCATGAGCTGGTCAAATTGAAAGATAAATCCTACTGACTTAGTAGAAGTCCCCCATTTCTTCCATCTTCCCCTGAGAGGAGGAAAAGAAAGCTATTCCTCATAAGAATCTTACTGAGAATAAGACATAGGTTAAGCAAGACCTCCCTTCCACAGGTTTTATCTTTTCTTTGCTTTGCCTTTCCTCTTTTCCTCATCTTCTGGCACCTCTACTCCAAGCCCTGTCAGTGAATTGTGACCCTTTGTTTCATGTTACTCATGTACTATGAAATAATTATGGTACTAATTTTTTTGTTGAAGACTTTAATGGACTTCCTGGCCTTACTTGCTGTTTCTTATTACTATTTAAATTCTTCAAAGTGTCAGTTATAATCTGACCCTGACAGAACTTAAAAATGGCAGTATCTTTGTAATGCTAAAGTCTGTTTTAGCATCCAGGTTGTGGTGGTGCATGCCTTTAACCCCAGTACTCAGGAGACACAAGCAGGCAGATTTCTGTTTGAGACCAGTGTCATAAACAGAGCTAGTCTCACTACAACTAAGGCTATTGCACAGGGAAACCCTGTTTCAAAATCTCCCAACAAATCTGTTTTAGGCTCTGTCCCCTTTGCCCATTAGCCAGAAAAGAATGCATGCTATTATTACAGAGATATTCTTTACATATCTCTTAAGTCTATGGAGTTATTTCTCATTGGAAAGGCAAATATAGAACAGCTGCTCTTCCAGCTTTTTAGAATTAAGTTTCTGAGACAGGCTCATTCTTTTTGACGTAGGTGTCCTTGATCCGAGTTTGTTGCTTCCAGGGCAATGTCCTTGCTGATCTCTTGATTATCCCTTTTTAAATAAGTGAATGTATTCCTTCAGTAGCTGTTTTTGGACTAAGCATCTTAAACGTTTTATATGTGAATACCAATTATTTTTACAGAAATATTTAATAAAAAGAAATCATTAGTCTGTAACACTGCAATTTGATTTAATATATAACCCACTCCAAAATCACAAATGATGTAAAAATACCAGAAGATGAAAAATTATGTCCTTCGTGTTTTAAAATTGTCCATTTACATCATGGACATCATGGAGTCGAACATGCATTGCACTTACAGAAAAAAAAATCATGTTTAGCATGTTTTTTTTTCTTCAGACTAGAGTAAAATGAACAGTTTTGTGTGTGTGTGTGTGTGTGTGTGTGTGTGTGTGTGTGTGTGTGTGTGTGTGTTTCAAGGGGAATCAGGGTAGGTAGTCAGCTGCTTAAGTTACTATCATGAAAAAGGCCCTGCTTCAGGAGAATGGGCCGATGATATTAACTAATGCATATTCAGTGATTTTGTTTTTTAAATACTCAGGGTGTATTAATTCATGTCACATGAATGAAGACTGGCTAGATTTGTGGGATCACAATTTTGGAAGGTTATATTGAGCTGGGGAATGACACACAGGGTTATGTCATTGAAAATTGCATGGATACCATTTAATCATGCCTATAGTATACAGTGTGGGGAAGAAACTACTGCAAATCCTTCAAGATGAGGCTTTGGGTGTTCGTTGAGAAGCAAACACAGATCATTTATTGATCATTTACCAAACCCTGTTGCTGGTATTGGGGCTGCAAATAAAGAGAGGAACATGAAAGGATTGAGTTCATTTAAGAACTTTAATTTTGCTGTAGACACTGTGGAGAAAGAGGTGGGAGACAGACGGAACATGAGCAATTTCCTCCTTTCCAATTGTGGAAATTAACAGTGTGAAGCATACAATCAATTTTAGATGATTTACAAAATGCCTGACTGGCCATTTCTTTTGTCCACAGACAAGGGTAATCAATAATCTGGGTAATAGATGGATGTTATCATGAAAACAAATAGCAGGCTCTCTTGTAGGAGCTCCAAGTTAAACAATCACCAGATAGCATGGTGAGTGTCTAGGCTTCAGAGCAGGAAGAGCAGCTCTGCCTAGCTGTCATTGCTGCTGGGATTATGAGGGACCATGTGACTTGTGCTGACCAGGGTAAATGGCTCTTGTGCTCTGAGCCTACCTGTCTATATGTTCCCTGAGGACAGTGAGACAGCTGTGAAATCAATCCATACTGGTCGATGGTTGTGCACAACCTTAATCCAAGCACTTGAGAGGTAGAGGCAGGCTGATCACTGTGAGTTCTAGGCCAGGCTGATTTTCAAAGAAAAGTCCAAACCTACAGAGAATCCCTGCCTTGAAAATCCAAACCAAACCAAAAGAAAACAAAACAGAAACAAATATTGTTTTCCTGTGTGCATCACAGGCTAGCTTTGGAAAGTTTTGGAATACACAAGGAAGACATTAAAATTTTGGCTTCTGGAATTTAGGAATATGGCATTCCATATTCAGGTTTGTCTTACATGTGACACACATGATTCAAAAATCAGTGGAAATAGGAGATGGAGATCATCCTTCAGCAAGATTTGACCACAGTGCTTTTAACTTTCCCTTACCACCATTTCAAACAGGAAAGTTGAAATCAAATAATTCTTTTGTACTTAAGACATTATCTTTCCTGCTACAAGATGCCTGAGCCTGGATGGTGAATGTTTCCCATCTAAACAACAGTAGATTTGGGCCCAGTCAGGTTTACACACACCCTTCAGTCAGGGAGTAAGTGCAGCTATACAGTGCCTGAAGGCAGATGGTATGTGCAGTTATGGAGTGCATTTAGTATGGGAAGCAATTATTATTAGCCATTTATATATATTAATAGAAGTCCTCTGGCATTGCCCTAACTTTGGTTGATGACTTAAATTTAGTGAATGTCCCTATTGACAAATTATGGGTTAATTTTAGTCCAATGGTCAACAGTTAAACTAAAGGGGATTCATCCGTCACAGTCAGTCCTAGGGTAAAACTACAAAGACAAGACACCAAAGAATCACAGAACGGAAACACATCAAACAGAAACTAACAGATTCAGACATATGACCAACCTGCTGAGTCTCCAGCAAACAGCAGGCAGCATACAGATTCAGATTCGGTCCTACCCACCGACAGACAGAAGCTGAGAGCTTCCTAGCAAACAGATTCAGACTTGGTCCTTCCAACCGACAGAAGCCAAAAATAGATTCAGACTTGGTCCTACCGACCACAGACAGAAGCTAAGAACTGGGCATCCCCAGGCTTCCTATAACCCCCTGGAGATTCCTTCAGGGCCACAGCTTTGTGACCAACTAGCAGGTTTGCCTGTCACAGCCTCTCAGGTCCTTATGGTCCAAGGGCAGCTGTAAACCAAAACCAAGAACGCCTTCCAGAAAACCAATACCAGAAAACACATTAAACAGAAACTAACAGATCCAGACACGTGGTATGCCGAGACTCCAGCAAACGGCAGGCAGAAGGAAGCCACAAGACCCCCCCCCTTTCCCACTGGATGTAGGGAACAGATTCAGACACATGTGCCGCAGGACATAGAACTCAGGCGGGTCTGCAGACCAGCAAGAGCCAGAAACCAGAAGCCTCCCTGCTGGAGGTAGTGAACAGATTCAGACATATGTGGTGCGGGCCACATATGAATTTAGTTATGACTCAGCATCCCGGATACCATCCTGCTGACCTTGCTTTAGTCCAAGCTGCAGACCACAGATATCTGGTTGGCACTGGATGAGAGCAGCACCTGCTTCCCTCCTGTACTTTTCTCATAACTTGTCCTTGGCAATTAATGAGAACAGCTCAAACAGGCAATCAGCATAGTGGGGGTCTTTCACTAAAAGGAAATCAGTACAAGAGTTCTTAACAATACTGTTAAAAGATGGTGAAAATCTTTTCCCAGTCTGTGGGCTGCCGTTTGGTCTTGTCAACTGTGTCCTTGGCTTACAGACACTTCTAAGTTTGAAGAGGTTTCATTTATTAATTGTTGCTCTCAATGTCTGTGCCCCTGTAGTTATGTTCAGGAAGCGGATTCCTGTACCAATTTGTTCAAGGGTACCACCTACTTTCTCTTCTAAGAGGTTCAGTGTGGCTCGATTGATGTTGAGGTCTTTGATCCATTTGGACTTGAGTTTTGTGCATGGCGACAGACATGGGTCTATCTGCAGTCTTCTAAACACCCTCATCCAATTGTGCCAGCACCATTTGTTGAAGATGCTGTCCTCACCCCATTGTATAATTTTAGCTGTTTTGTTGAAAATCAGGTGTTAATAGGTATGTGGGTTAATATCAGGATTTTCAATTAGATTCCATTGGTCTACCTGTGAATTTTTGTGCCAATAACAAGCTCTGTAATAGAGCTTAAAGTCAGGAATGGTGATGCCTCCTAAGTTCTTTTATTGTACTGTTTTGGCTATTCTGGGTCTTTTGTTTTTCCATATGAAGTTGATTATTATCCTTTCAAGGTCAGTGAAGAATTGTGGTGGGATTTTAATGGGGATTGCATTGAATCTCTAGATTGCTTTTGCAAGATTGCCATTTTTACTCTATCCTTCCTATCCAAAAGCATGGGAAATCTTTCCATTTTCTGATATTGAAAGACCACAATGTGAAGTTAAATGTAGGACGGTATGACCTGGAAAGCTAACCAATATCTTTTTCCTTGGAATTTGCTAGCTTCCTCTCACCAGTCCCTGAGATGATAAGAATTGACACTGCCCCTCCTTTCTGCCCCTCCTTTCCTGTGAGTCAACAGGTTGTAAATAGGGTCCTTAGGAAACAAAGAGATAGCTGTAACTCTGGTTTTCCCAGGCAAGATTAATTAGCACACCCTGAGGCCCTAAGGTCTGCTGAATCTAATAGCAAACAATCGGGCCTCCAAGGGTCACATACTCAATGGACAGAGGGTCCCACCCCCCTCCCCAAGCTTGTGGGTTTGCCTTTAAAAACACCTGGGCCCAGGGGAGGGGGCTTCTCTCTAGCTTGCTTGCTGGAGGAACCTGTTTGTGCAAACGTTTCCTGTTCATTAAAGCCTCTTGCATTTTGCAGCAACTGGACTGGACATTGAGTTCTTGGGGAATCGACTGAACCTTGAAGACTCCTCATTCTGAGGGACTTACAGTATCTTTTTTTAATTTCTTTCTTTAGAGCCACAAAGTTCTTATTATATAGGTCTTTTACTTGTTTCACCTATCCTATATCCGACAAAGGGCTGATCTCCAAAATATACAAAGAACTCAAGAGACTAGTCAACAAAACACCAAATAACCCTATTAAAAAATGGGGTACAGAACTGAAGAAAGAATTCTCAATAGATGGAATGAAAAATGCTGAAAGGCACTTAAGAAAGTGCTCCACATCCTTACCTATCAGGGAAATGCAAATCAAAACTTTGAGATACCATCTTACTCCTGCCAAAATGGCTAAAATTAGAAACGCCAATGATGACTCATGTTGGAGAGGATGTGGAGAAAGGAGAACACTCATCCACTGCTGGTGGGAGTGCAAAATCATACAGCCATTTTGGAGATCAGTATGGCGGTTCCTCAGGAAAATGGGATTTAGTTTACCACAGGACCCTGCAATCGCACTATTAGGCATATACCCAAATTATCCACATCCAGGCAACAAAGACATCTGTTCAACTATGTTCATAGCAGCACTATTTGTAATAGCAAGAACCTGGAAGCAACCTAGATGTTCCTCAATTGAAGAATGGATAATGAAGATGTAGCACATCTACACAACGAAATACTACTCTGCAGAAAAAAATAATGGAATCTTGAAATTCGCAAGGAAGTGGATGGCACTTGATGAAACCATCCTGAATGAAGTAACCCAGTCACAGAAAGAGGAACATAGTATGTACTCACTCATATATAAATTTTAGACCTAGATCAAAGGATCACCAGCCTATAATTCACACTACCAGAGGAACTAGGATACAAGGTGTATTCTAAGAGGCTCATGCAAAGTCCCTCAACCAGGAAGGGACAAGTCCCCCAGGGCACAGGGGAAGTTGGGGGGGGGGCAGGAAATGGAGAGAGAAGTAGGAGAAAATGAGGGAGAGGAAAGGAAAACACATGCGACCAGGAAGAATGAGCCTGGTTAGGACTAGAAGACATGAGAGAGTGAGAGAGAGAGAGAGAGAGAGAGAGAGAGAGAGAGAGAGAGAAACATAAAAGAGGGAGCCAATATTTGTTTGAAGATAAAATTGAACACAAAGAAATGTCTAGAGAACTACAAGACTGTGACCAAATAACAATTTGAGCATCCGTGGAAAGACTACCATAAATACCCATCCCATATAGTGAGATCAACAACTAACTTAGATGGAGCCCTCATCTAATGCCTGTTGGAAACAGAAACAAACACCCATACATAAACATTGAGTCAAACTAGAACCCAGATGCAGATGGAGAGGACAAGACCAGGCGGCACAAACAAATAGAGAGAGCTTACTTGAGCAAGGAGGAGCTAAAGGGCCCCCATACTGATAGCTGGGAAGCCAACATGGGACTAATTCAGACCCCACTGAATATGGGTCCCAGCAAGAAGGACTGAGCAGTCTAAGGGACCTCAGACAGTGGAGCCAGGATGTATCCCTGGTGCACAAAAGGACCTTGCTAACACATCCCCCATGGAGGGATAACTGCCTTAACCTAGAGACAGGAGAGAAGCCCTAGTCCCTACTTCACATGACCTGTCAGATCTACATGACCCAAACTGGATGGCATTCCCCTACATATGGATTTGGGGTGGGGGGATGCAAGGGGAGTGTGGTTAGGGTGCATGTGAAAGGGCAGACAGGGTAAAAGGTAGGTAGGGAGAGAGGGAGGGAGAGGGAACTGGGATCAACATGTAAAATAATAAATTAAAAAAAATGCTCTGACTAAAAAATTTAAGTTGAAGGACAAGTTACAGGGGAAAAGGATTTCTATTTTTGTTTTCACAGAAAAGGAAAAGCTGTGTATTCCTTCCAGACTAATGTGGTTTGATCAAGCCAGACTGCCCGAAACAGAGTACCAAGTCATCCTACATTCAAAACAGCAGGACAAAGCAGCCTTACAGACTACAGCCAGGATTTCTGCATCTTCTTAGAATTCCCCATGACAGTGCCCCTTACCAGAGGGAAGTAGTTTGGAAAGAATGATGCATAAATTCCCAAATATTGTCTATTGTCTATAAATGTTTGTTTTCATTTAAATGGACTTGGTTATAAAAAATAAATAATAAATTATAGACATAAAAATACTGTTAAAAATTTAGGACTAGCCTCTAAAATTAATGAAGCAATGCAAATGTTCTTATCAATGATGTTAACAGTTTACTGATCAGAGACAATGACTGTTCTCTAAACTCAGTAAACCAAATCTTTGGTGCACTGACCACAGGCAAGTCAAAATAAGTGTTTGTTTTGATCTCATGCTTCAAAGGAATTACTGGCATTTTATAATATGTGTGTAAATTGTGACCAAAATGTGTTCCTTATAATTTCTGTATAAAAACCTAATACTCAAAAGGAAAAATCACAGCAGTTCCAAACCTCCTCCAGTGTGTTTGTGTCTGTCTGTCAAGCCAAAGCCACTCCTGACCTGGTCATCGAGTTTTGGTACCAATGGTGACACATTACCCACTGAGCAGTCTGTAGCACGATTTGTTATTGGCCTGGTTGTACAGGGACTTCCAACTGTCAGGAAATAAAAGCAGAAACCACATCAAAAAGATGATAATTTGTCTTTCTCTCATAATAAAGCTTGATTATTGCTCTATCACTGTAGGTGTTTTATTCCTGAACCTCAGAAAAACCGCTTGACAAATGCAAAATTATAAAAAGAGTATTGTTCATGGAAAGTTGAAAATTTAGAGAGGAATGGAGCTAGGAAGATTTTTGTTTATGACCACTACTGTTAGCCAGCACAACTTACTCAGTGAGAAGTTTTAAACTATCTGCATTATTCATAGATTCATGCTTCTCTACATACACAGGACTGGTAGGATTAATCTCTCCAAGCAGATGTTCTAGAATGTCTCAAAAGTTGTTTCTCAGGTAGTTCAGCAATGCCTGCCTACCATGTGAAATCTTTTTTTTTTAATTTATTTTATTTTATATAACAAAGTCCAATTAAATGAAAACACACATTTATACACAATATTTGGGAATTTGAGCATTGTTCTTTCCAAACTACTTCCTACTGGTAAAGGGCGCTGTCATGGGGGATTCAAAGAAGATTCAGAAATCCTGGCTGTAGTCTGTAAAGCTGATTTTTCCAGCTGTTTTGAATGTAGGATCACCTTGTACTCTGTTTCAGGCAGCCTGGCATGATCTACCATGTGAAATCTTAAGAGTACAGTAGTTGTCTAGTTCATCAGCCTGGATGTCTCAACTTGTCTTCAATATATACTAAATTTTTCAAAGAATCTGGCTCTAATGCTAGTATAGGAATGAAACTGTTAGCCAGAATTAGGAGAAGTAGCCAAAAAGAGAGCTTCCTCATTTACCTATCCAGGCTAACACCAGATGTTTTGATCCATATTAAAAGTGCATCAGATTATTTCTTGATTTGTGTAGATTTGCATTGCTGATTTCAAGAAAGGCTTTATCTTTGTAGTCCTGGAACTCATTCAGTAGACCTGGCTATCCTCAAATTATGAAAATCAGACAGCTGCAGCCTCATGAGTTTAGGGCTTAAACATGTTCACTGGCACCAAGCAGCTAAAGGTGGATCTCATCACCTTTTCCACAACAGGGTTCCTCTCTGTGTCTCGGGCTGTCCTAGCACTTATTCTCCATGTCTGATTTTAAGCTCAAAGAGCTCAGCCTGCCTCTGCAGGTACTTCAGGTCTTTGGTTGGTCTTCCATGTTGAAATGCTGGATCTTTGTCAAGCAGCAATGGCACCAATGTATTACACACCATTATTTCACAAAATAGCTTCATGTGCTCTTAATATGTAGAGATGGCTCAGCTATTAAAGGCTAGGCTCACAACCAAAATTAAGAGTTTGATTCCCAGCACCCACGAATAACTAGGTCCTGCTGTTCAGTGCAAGTGGTGCCCAACGTGATGCTGCCTTCATTTGAATTTTTTTGAATGTGGAAGCCTATGAGCAATCTGTGGCAGACAGATTCTGATATGATGAAACTCAAGAGACATTTACTCAAGTCAAATGTAAAGATCTATTCCTGAGACTATGGAAAGGGCCCAACCCTCTCCTAATAGGGGGTTGAGGGGGTGAGGGCATGTTTGTGTTTTCTTGCAGGAAGAAGATGAGGCCCGGTGGCTGTCAGACCATTTGGTGAGGTGTGTGGAACAGAGGAAAACTGGACCTGAGACCTCAGAAGCATAATACCTCCTCTCTCTCAGTCTCTATCAGGGGTCATTCTCTAGAACAGTCAAGGCTTAAACCTATTGTTTTTACAACAAGGAGGAATTTGTGCAGCACTCAGAGAGGAATGTTGCTTTTATGCTGATAAGACTGGCTTAATGGAAGACAGCTTAGATAGAATGCAGAAAAGTCTTGCCTAACGTAAATGTCAGTGGGAACAGGCCGAGTCGTAGTATAAAAATTGGCTTTCCACCTCCCCTTGGCTTTCTACCTTGCTTCCTCCTTCCTGGGACCATTTATGGGATTGCTGCTGCTGATGACTTTTGGACCTTGGGCATACCAGAAATTAACTCGATTGATCAGAACTCAAATTGATTTCATGCTATTTCTGTACACTACCATCAGCTTTTGGAAAAGGAACAGGGCTCTTCTGTGAACCCTGATGAGGATGGTAACAATGTCAGTCCTGACGCACCTAGACAAGGACTCGATTTCACAGGACTTGAACAACAGAGGACCTGGTTCTCTCAAATATGAAGACGTCAATGACGGGAATATCACAGTGCCACAAAGCAGATGCAGACCCTTCTCTTCAGCTGTAGGTCCCTCAAAGAGGGGAGTAAATAGGGCCATCTCTCATGAGCCCACTCATCTTGCCCGAGTTTCTTGTCCAATTTTTGACCATGTCCTTGATTGCTGAGTGCGGATGCACCCTATGTAGCCTAAGACAGGGGTCCTACCATTTGTCACATAGTGACAAGCCCATCCCCAGGGCCTGTTTGTGGGAGCCCACTGCATAGCCTATGGCAGATGCTCCATAAAAAAGAATAAAACAGGGGGATGTTGGGAGGTAGCCTTGAGTAACATCCTCTTGCAGAATCACTTACACTTTAAAACTCTAATTGAGCCAAATCTTGGTAAAACAGAAAACTGCTAACCAGCGGTCTGTTCCACTCCTTCCAGGAACTGAGATGAACCAGAGGCCAGGAACTGAGATAAGCAGACATGTATGGTCTGATGTTTATGGCGTGGGACTTACCAGAGCCCTAGAGTCAGCAAACCTACGGCTCCCCACTTCCTCCCTGCTTTGCTTTAAAAACTCTTTGTGATTAATAAAGTGAGACCTTGACAAACATTTCTTGGTCTTGTTCCTTCTTTCTCTTCCATTATTTTCAGGTTCTAGCCCACCTCGACCCAGCAATAACTAGGCACTGCTGGTCGGAGAAATTATTATTTAAATTCCATGATTCTTCATGTCCCCATGATTTTTCCATGGGACACTTCTTCTTGACATACTTCCTTCAAAGGGGATCACAAAGAGTCTTTATAATGTAAGGGTAAAGAAATTTACTGATTGTGTCAGTAGAGGAATAGAAGACAGAAAAGAGAGAGTGAGAGACAGAGAGAGAGAGAGAGAACTTAAAAGAGGGAGCCATTATAGGATTGAAGAGGAAACTGAACCTACAGAAATGTCCAGAGACCTACAAGTCTGACCCCAACTAACAATTTGACCAACAGTGGAAAGGCTACCATAAATGCCCTTCCCTGATAGTGAGATCGATGACTAACTTATCCACCACATAGAGCCCTCATCTAGTAACTGATGGAAACAGAAGCAAACAGCCACAAATAAACACTGAGCTGAAAAAGAATCCATATACAAAGAGAGAGGACAATACCAGTTTGCAGAAACACATAGAGACATCTGACCTGATCAAGGAGAAGTTAACTGGCCCCCAGACTGATAGCTGGGAGTCCATCATGGAACTGAATATGGGTCTCAGCTAGAAGGCCTGAGCAGTCTAAGGAATTCCAGGCAGTTGAGCCAGGATGTATTCCTGGTACACAAAAGGGACTTGTGGGCACATGCCCCATGGAGGTGTACTCCTATAACCTAGAGACAGGAGAGAAGTACTTTTCCCCACTTCAAATGACTTGACAGATTTAGATGACCCCTCCTGGATTGCATCACCCTACATGTGGAGTGAGGGGGGATGGGAGGGGACATTGGTCAGGGTGCATGTGAGGGGATAGAAAGGCATAGAGGGAGGGAGAGAGGGAGGAAGGAAGGGAGAGGGAACTTGGATACTTTTATCGATATGTAAAATAAAAATTAAAAAAAAGCTCATGTGGTGTTTTTTCTTTTTTTAGGGGAAAGGGAATGGGAAATGGGGGAAGGGAGGGGGGAAAACTGGCCTATGGGGAAAGGAGCAGTAGAAAAGTAAGGTGGAGGAAGGAGGGTAGACTGAGAGACAGGCAAAGAAGCAGAGAGAGAGAGAGAGAGAGAGAGAGAGAGAGAGAGAGAGAGAGAGAGGGGCAGGACCCTTTAAAAAGGGAACATAGAGAATGTGCACAGGTGTTGCTCTTAGTGGCTGTAGCTGTGCACATAGCATGTCAGAACCCCAAGGGCAGGTCAGTTAAAATGCCCAAATACTAACACTTACAGCAAAAGTGCTTAAAAGCTAAAAATTAAAACTGGAATATGAACTTAGGCACAAAGATCAGTCAGTAAATGTCTTGTTGTGGAAGCATGTGGATCTAAGTACAATCCCATTTATGCAGTTACACTGAAAGCAGGGATGGTATTGCACATGTATAATCCTACACTTGGTAGGTAGAGATGGTTGGGGCCTGCTGGCCAGCCAGCCAGTGCCTCTAGGCTGGTTGTTTCTTTTTGAGGCTATGTGCCTAGTGAGTTAGGTGATAGATGTTAGATGATTGATTGATAAATAAATAGATACATACATACATACATGCATACATACATAGGTACATAGTTCGATAATTGATTATCATAGACAGATAAGTGATAGGAGATGATAGATAAATAGATAGATAGATAGATAGATGATAGATAGATAGATAGATAGATAGATAGATAGATAGGTAGATAGATAGGTAGGTAGATAGAATATGAGAAATTGTTATGGGTCAGACAAGATAGCTCCATGAGTAAAAATGCTTGACATAGAAACCTGACAGCTTGAGTTAGATTTCCAGGACTCCTGTAAAGATGAGAGAAAAGACTGACTCTTGATAGCTCTCCCCTCACCTCCACATGTCCCCCCTCCCTACACATACCCCAGTCACAGGGTAGCAATGTTTTAGGAAAACAAGGTGATAGCACTGGCCTAAACTCTCTCTCTCTCTCTCTCTCTCTCTCTCTCTCTCTCTCTCTCTCTCTCTCACACACACACACACACACACAGAGATGTCCACTACATATGGGTACACAAAGAGGATGCCACAGAATACAATTAGGCCATCAGAAGGGAGGAAGGGTCTGTGTTGGGTTTTCAAAGAAAAGAAGGAACATGGAACATCATGTGTTAAGATTAAAAATAACCACTCCAGGCTCTTTGCACCTCCCGCAGGGGTGCACCAGCCGAAAGGAGCGCTTCTGAGGTGACAGTCTTGAACGGTAGGCGCACGAGTTAAAATCTCCCAGCACCTATCGTCAGCAGCATTGCAGACAACCCCATAATGATCAAAACCTTAGCTGGTACTCCAATTTCAGCAAGCGGAGTGTTCATATTTCCTCCATCAAAGGAAACTGATGAGGGTATGCAAGCTGCTGAGGAGGATTCAGAAACCAGGGAACAAAGCCAAACCGGCCTCTACCAGGGAAGTCATTCAGCACGGAAGATAGTAAGAGTAACCGTTGTGGACTGTCACTGGTGACACACACCTTTAATCCCAGCACTCGGGAGGCAGAGGCAGGAGGATCTTAGTGAGTTTGAGCCCAGCCTGGGCCAGCGAGTGAGTACCAGGATAGATTCCAAAGCTACACAGAGAAACACTGTCTCGAAAGAATCTCTTCTGAACATGGAGGAGGACTATACCATCTGTGAATCTTCCAGGAGGTTTGAGTGAATTTTCCACTCAACAAATTTTTGTGTCGAATGCCAAATGTCGGGATTCACAGCATTCTGAATGTTAATCCCCTGGGAACAGTAAGGCGTTGGATAACTGAATGACTGTACAGACCCGTCATGTGGAAAACGTGTGCCAACTTCTAGTCACTCATCACCCGGGATAATTAGCTTTGGAAATTCTGGCCCACGATTAATTGCTTCCAGACAAACTTGTGCTCTATTGTGTGTGCCTATTCACATTACACTTCACTTGCTTGATAATACAGCACAGTCTTCATGGCTTGCATACACCATGTAGCATTTACATTGTATTTTACTTTTAAAAAATTCAGAGCCACCAGACATCTAATTACCCTTTTCATTTCATTTAAGCTCCTCCTGTCTCTTCCTTCTGCTTTCCTACACTGGGCCTAGAGACTAAATTCCAAGCTGAGAAGGCATCCATGGTTCATTATCCCGTCTCCAGTAAACATGTGCACCTGGAGATGGGGTCATCGTGGAGTCTACTTCTGCACTAATGTGATATGCAGAATAGAGCCATCGAAAGCCCTGAACCCATGCCAGAAGAGGTAATGGGGTGTCAATGCAAAAGCGTTCTTGAAACTATAGGAGTTTGATACGCTAATGTGGACATTGCTTCCCGAGCCAGAGAAACCAAAACGAAAGTCAGTTCTTAGCCGACAACACATGGAAGGCATTCAAATTGGAAGGAGGTCACACTGTATTTTTATGCTTTATTTTGGTCACTAATATAACCTCAAGGTGGGTTGGGAGAAACTGGGTTTGCTAGACATCTTTAATAGCTAACAGGATGCTGCGTTTTTAAAGCTGAAGAGCTCAAATGAACCCAACAGGAACAAGATAATAAGCTAATCTCTTCACTGCAAAGGGTCATTTGCACTACAGTCACACTTCTTTTTACTGTTTTATTAGTGGAGAATTTTATCCAGGCACAACTCACTGTACATTGTGTAGCTTTTTTGTTACAGTCTTGAACCATTAAACTCATAAGCATTAAAAAAAAAAAATAACCACTCCAAGCAATTAATGTTTAACAGGTCCACTGTTAAACATCTCTGTCTGTGTTGTTCTGTCTCAGGACAAAGGATTCAGCCAGTTACCCAGTAGGCTAAGAAGTGTTGGACTCAGTTACTTAGAGTTGGTCCAGGATTTTAGAACTTTCAGTTCCTCAGTTCACTAAAATCCAGCTGGTCAATGAAATGAACAACTCCCATTGTTCTAAGGCAGATTTTGCTTCTCCTCAAATAATACAACATGAAATTATAGGCTCTATATACAACACCTGCTCTTCCAGTACAGCCAGTATAATTTGTTACTTATAAAGAACATTTTCCTCAACTGTTTATAGTTTTAGTGAGGGGGGGAGGGTAATAAGTTAAAAAAATAGAAATAATGACGTTTACACTATGAATAACCATTGACTATAGTACATAGCCATAGTTTGCTCTTCAACAGACAAAGAATAAAAAAAAATTAATGAGTTTGCTTTTTATTCCTTGAAGAAATTTGAACTGCAGGAAAAATTTCAGATCATATCAAACAAAGTATGATTGACAATATCATTCATTGTAAATAAATTTGTTAAGTTAGAAATGATCACTATTACAAATGTATCCAACAATTACTCTTAAGTTATCTAGTACAGAAAGATTTATTCAGTTTTAGTAGGAATTTTTTTGGTTAATGGTTTGTCTTATGCATAGTGTAATTAATTTTTTAATTGAAACTTTAAAGGAATTTCAAATTTAAAGAAGCATTATGAAGTATGGCGGTTCCTCATGAAAATGGGAATTAGTTTACCACAGAACCCAGCAATCCCCCTCTTAGGCATATACCCAAATGATCCACATCCAGGCAACAAAGACATCGGTTCAACTATGTTCATGTCAGGACTATTTGTAATAGCAAGAACCTGGAAGCAACCTAGATGCCCCTCAAATGAAGAATGGATAATGAAGATGTGGCACACAATACTACTCTGCAGAAAAAAAAAAAATAATGGTATCTTGAAATTAGCAGGCAAGTGGTGGCACTTGAAGAAACCATCCTGAATGAGGTAACTCAGTCACAAAAAGAAGAAAACAGTATGTACTCACTCATATCTGGATTTTAGACCTAGATCAAAGGATAACCAGCCTATAATTCACATCACCAGAGGAACTAGGATACAAGGTGTATTCTAAGAGATTCATATAAAGTCGCTCACAGAACTGGGAAGGGACAAGTCCCCCAGAGCACAAGTGAAGTAGGGGGGGCATCGAATGTAGAGAGAAGTAGGAGAAAACGACAGGGAGGGTTTCCCTGTGCAACAGCCTCAGATGTAGTGAGACTAGCTGTGTTCATGACATTGGTTTCAAACTCACAGAAATCTGCCTGCCTGTGTCTCTTGAGTACTGGGGTTAAAGGCAATCACCACCACAACCTGGATCCTAAAACAGACTTTTGCATTACGTAGATACTGCCATTTTTAAATTCTTTCAGGGTCAGGTTACAACTGAAAATTTGAAGAATTTAAATAGTAATAAAAAGCAGCAAGTAAGGCCAGGAAGGCAATCAAAAACTTCAACAAAAACATTTCTACCATAATTATTTAATAGTACATGAGTGACATGAAACAGACATTCACGAGGCCCCTCCCAGAGATCCGCCTATCTCTGCGGGTCCACTTGGAGTTCCTGCGGGCAAGATCCTTGACCCCCAAATCCGGGCCCCTGCCAAAGAATGAGGTCTCAGCTGGAGAGCGCCAATTTTCAGTGAGATCCCACTACCCTGCTAAACCTTCTCAAGTTCCAGCCCAGCCCTCGCCCTCTTCTGCCGGCTATTGGCCAGAGGTGAGTCTGGGCCCAATTGGGGCTGCCTGTCCCCTTCAACCTCTTTCCCCCCCCGCCTGAACTCCCTGGATTGGCCCCTGATCCTGCTGCTCCTGTCTCCGGTCCCCATTGAGAGCACCCTTGGAGCTCTGATACACCCACACCCATTCCAACCTCCAGCCTACCCCCCATACCCTGTGCCCTACCCCACCTATGGTCCTGCTGCTCTGGTTGAGCACTGGGTCAGAGGGTGGAGCCAACAGTCCACCCTACATCGGAGACCTCTCAGAGCAACTCCGGACAAAGGAGACTTGACTATCCACGTGGGACCACCTGTAATTTCCACCAGCTTGGTATCTGACCCCACCTCCAGAACTCTGCTGGAGTCCCAGGCCCCTCCCAGAGATCCGCCTATCTCTGCAGGTCCACTCAGAGTTCCTGCAGGCAAGACCCTTGACCACCAAATCCGGGCCCCTGCCAAAGAACGAGGTCTCAGCTGGAGAGCGCCAGTTTCCAGTGAGATCCCACTACCCTGCAAAACCTTCTCAAGTTCAAGCCCAGCCCTCGTCCTCTTCTGTCGGCTATTAGCCAGAGAGAAACCTCCTACAGAGCTTGGACCACACAGAGCTACAGACATTGAATCTTTGGTCCACATAAGCCCATCGGGGAAGGACCATAGAGACAGGGAAGAGACACCACCAACACCTACTGGAAGAAACTATGGGAAGAAGGCAATACAAGAGAACACCTAACAACAGAAAGACAAACATGACACCACCAGAATCTAGGGAATCTACACCAACTAGAATGGAACACAACAACAAAGCAGAGGAAGCAGAAGGGTACGACTTAAAAATCACCATCATAAAAATGATAGAGGCCCTCAAAGAAGATATGAGAAAATCCCTTAAAGAAATGGAGGAAAAAACAAACAAAAAAGTGGAAGAAATGAACAAATTCCTTAAGGAAAGTACAGAAAGCCAAGAAAAAACAATTAACCAGGTGAAGGAAACGGTTCAAGATTTGAAAACCGAAATTGAGAAAATAAAGGCAACACAAATGGAAGGAAAGCTGGAAATTGAAAAGCTGGGCAAAAAATCGGAAACCACGGACACAAGCATAACCAATAGAATTCAAGAGATGGAAGAGAGAATCTCAGGCGCAGAAGATAAACTAGAAGAAATAGATTCATCGACCAAAGAAAACCATAAATCCAACAAATCCTTAACACACAACATCCAGGAAATGTGGGACACCATGAAAAGGCCAAACCTAAGAATAATAGGCATAGAGGAAGGTGAGGAAGCCCAGCTCAAAGGTGCTGAAACATATTCAACAAAATCATCGAGGAAAACTTTCCAAATCTGAAGAAGGACATGCCCATGAAAGTACAAGAAGCATACCGAACCCCAAATAGGCTGGACCAAAGAAAAAAGACCCCTCGACATATAATAATCAAAACACCTAGCATACAGAATAAAGAAAGAATATTAAGAGCAGCGAAGGAAAAAGGACAGGTAACATATAAAGGCAGACCTATCAAAATTACACCTGACTTCTCCATAGAAACCCTCAAGGCCAGAAGGTCCTGGATAGATGTTCTAAAAGTATTAAGAGAACACGGATGCCAGCCTAGGCTACTATATCCAGCAAAACTCTCAGTCAATATAGATGGAGAGAACAAGATATTCAATGACAAAACCAGATTTTCCCAATATGTATCTACAAATCCAGCCCTACAGAAAGTATTGGAAGGAAAATTCCAACCCAAGGAAGGTAACTAAGCCCACAAAAATGTAGGCAACAGATAAATCAACTACAGCAGAAACCTAGGGTGAAGCAGAACAAATATATTGACAATACCACTGCCAACAACAAACCTAAACCAAACAAGCATCAACAATCAATGGACCTTACTCACCCTCAACATTAATGGTATTAACTCACCTATAAAAAGACACAGGCTAACAGAATGGATACGAAGACAGAATCCATCCTTCTGCTGCATACAAGAAACACATCTTAGCTACAAAGATAGATATTACCTCAGGATAAAGGGTTGGGAAAAGATTTTCCAATCAAATGGAAATAAGAAGCAAGCAAGATTATCTATCCTAATATCTAACAAGCTAGACTTCAAACCAAAACTAGTCAAAAGAGATGAAGATGGTCATTTCATATTCATCTCAGGAGAAATCCATCAACACAAAGTCTAAATTCTGAACATCTATGCCCCTAATACAAAGTCACCCACATTCGTAAAAGAAACACTATTAAAACTCAAAGCTCATATAAACCTCACACACTTATAGTGGGAGACTTCAATACACCACTCTCAACACTAGACAGGACCACAAATCAGAAACTCAACAAAGAAACAAAAGAATTAACAGAAGTTATGTCTCAACTGGGGCTAACAGACGTCTATAGAACATTCCATCCAAAGACAAAAAAATATACCTTCTTCTCTGCTCCACATGGAACCTTCTCTAAAATCGACCACATACTAGGAGACATAACAAACCTCAACAGATACAAGAGAATAGGAATAGTCCCCTGTATCTTATCGGACCACCATGCTTTAAAATTGGAATTCAACAACAACACAAATAGCAGAAAACCTGCAAACTCATGGAAACTTAACAATGTGCAATTGCACCACTCCTGGGTCAAAGAAGAAATAAAGAAAGAAATTAAAGACTTTCTAATATTCAACGAGAATGAGGATACAACATACCCGAACTTATGGGACACCTTGAAAGCAGTGCTACGAGGGAAGTTCATTGCGCTAAGTGCCCATATGAAGAAAACAGAGGATAGTCACATAAATGAATTAACAGCCCAACTGAAAACCTTCGAACAGAGAGAAGCGAATTCACCCCGCAGGAGCAGACGCCAGGAAATAATCAACTTCAGGGCTGAAATCAACAAAATAGAACCAGGAAACCAGGAAAACAATACACAAAATCAATGCAACAAAGAGTTGGTTTTTTGAGAAAATCAACAAATTAACGAAAAAGCAGAGACAGAACATGCAAATTAACAAAATCAGTAACGAAATGGGGAACATAACAACAGACACAGAGGAAATCCAGTCAATTTTCACGTCATACTTCAAAAATCTGTATTCCACAAAAATTGAAAATTCAAAGGAAATGGACAAGTTTCTGGATAACTATCACTTACCAAAATTAAATCAAGAACAGACAAACAACTTAAATAGACCTATAACACAAAATGAAATAGAAGCAGTCATCGAAAGCCTTCCAACGAAAAAAAGTCCAGGGCCAGATGGATTCAGTGCAGAATTATACCAGACGTTCAAGGAAGAACTAATACCACTACTCCTCAAACTGTTCCACAACATAGAAACAGAAGGTTTATTGCCAAACTCTTTTTATGAGGCCACAATAACTTTGGTACCCAAACCTCACAAAGACACAGCCAAGAAAGGAAACTACAGACCAATATCCCTGATGAACATCGATGCAAAAATACTCAATAAAATAATGGCAAACCGAATTCAAAAATACATCAGAGAAATCATCCACCATGATCAAGTAGGCTTCATACCTGGATTGCAGGGATTGTTTAACATGCGAAAATCTATCAACGTGATCCACCATATAAACAAACTGAAAAAGAAAAACCATATGATTATCTCCCTAGATGCGGAAAAAGCCTTCGATAAAATTCAACACCCTTTCATGATAAAGGTATTAGAGAGGTCAGGGATAACAGGAACATACCTAAACATAATAAGAGCAATATACAGCAAACCAACTGCCAACATCAAACTGAATGGAGAGAAACTTAAGCCAATTCCTCTAAAATCAGGAACAAGACAAGGCTGTCCTCTCTCTCTATATCTCTTCAATATCGTACTAGAAGTTCTAGCTAATGCTATAAGACAACAAAAGGAGATCAAGGGCATCCAAATTAGAAAGGAAGAAGTCAAACTGTCTCTATTTGCAGATGATATGATAGTTTACATAAGCGACCCAATAAACTCTACCAGGGAACTCCTACAGCTGATAAACACCTTCAGCAAACTAGCAGGATACAAGATAAAATCAAAAAAATCAGTAGCCCTATTTTTTTCAGACGACAAAGAGGCAGAGAAAGAAATCAGAGAAACATCACCCTTTACAATAGCCACAAGCAACATAAAGTATCTTGTTGTAACGCTTACCAAACAAGTAAAAGATCTATATAATAAGAACTTTGTGACTCTAAAGAAAGAAATTAAAGAAGATACCAGAAAATGGAAAGACCTCCCATGCTCTTGGTTAGGTAGGATAAACATAGTAAAAATGGCAATCTTACCAAAAGCAATCTACAGATTCAATGCAATCCCCATTAAAATCCCACCACAATTCTTCACCGACATTGAAAGGATAATAATCAACTTTATATGGAAAAACAAAAGACCCAGGATAGCAAAAACAACCCTATACAATAAAAGAACTTCAGGAGGCATCACCATTCCTGACTTTAAGCTCTATCTACTACAGAGCTATAGTTCTGAAAACAGCCTGGTATTGGCATAAAAATAGACAGTTAGACCAATGGAATCGAATTGAAAATCCTGATATTAATCCACGCACCTATGAACACCTGATTTTCGACAAAACAGCTAAAATTATACAATGGGGCAAAGACAGCATCTTCAACAAATGGTGCTGACACAATTGGATGAGGGTGTGTAGAAAACTGCAGATAGACCCATGTCTGTCGCCATGCACAAAAGTCAAGTCCAAATGGATCAAAGACCTCAACATCAATCCAGCCACATTGAACCTCTTAGAAGAGAAAGTAGGAGGTACCCTTGAACAAATTGGTATAGGAGACCGCTTCTTGAACATTACTCCAGGGGCACAGACATTGAGAGCAACAATTAATAAATGGGACCTCTTCAAACTTAGAAGTGTCTGTAAGGCAAAGGACACAGTTGACAAGACCAAACGGCAGCCCACTGACTGAGAAAAGATTTTCACTAATCCTATATCCGACAAAGGGCTGATCTCCAAAATATACAAAGAACTCAAGAGACTAGTCAACAAAACACCAAATAACCCTATTAAAAATGGGGTACAGAACTGAAGAAAGAATTCTCAATGGAGGAAATCAAAAAGGCTGAAAGACACTTCAGAAAATGTTCCACATCCTTAGCTATCAGGGAAATGCAAATCAAAACAACTTTGAGATACCATCTTACCCCTGCCAGAATGGCTAAAATTAGAAACACCAGTGATGACTTATGTTGGAGAGGATGTGGAGAAAGTGGAACACTCCTCCACTGCTGGTGGGAGTGCAAACTCATACAGCCATTTTGGAGATCAGTATGGCGGTTCCTCAGGAAAATGGGAATTAGTTTACCACAGGACCCGGCAATCCCCCTCTTAGGCATATACCCAAAGGATTCACATCAATGCAACAAAGACATCTGTTCAAATATGTTCATAGCAGCACTATTTGTAATAGCAAGAACCTGGAAGCAACCTAGATGCCCTTCAATTGAAGAATGGTTAATGAAGATGTGGCACATCTACACAATGGAATACTACTCTGCAGAAAAAAAAAATAATGGTATCTTAAAATTCGCAGGCAAGTGTATGGCACTTGAAGAAACCATCCTGAATGAGGTAACCCAGTCACAAAAAGAGAAACACAGTATGTACTCACTCATATATGGATTTTAGAACTAGATCAAATGATAACCAGCCTATAATTCACATCACCAGAGGAACTAGGATACAAGTTGTATTCGAAGAGATTCATATAAAGTCCCTCACAGAAGTGGGAAGGGACAAGTCCCCCAGACCTCAGGTAAAGTGGGGGAGGACAGCTAATGGAGAGAGAAGTAGGAGAAAATGAGAGGGAGGAGAGGAAGGCATGTGCGACCAGGATGATTGAGCCTGGTTAGGAATGGAAAATAGGAAAGAGAGAGAGACAGAGACAGAGAGAGAGAACATAAAAGTGGGAGCCAATATTGGTTTGAAGATAAAGTTGAACACAAAGAAAGGTCGAGGGAACTACAAGACTGCTCCCAACTAACAATCTCAGCTTCCGTGGAAAGGCTATCATAAATGCCCTTCCCAGAGAGTGAGATCAACAACTATCTTCTCCATGGAGTCCTCAACTAATGCCTGTTGAAAACAGGAGCCAACACCCATACATAAACACTGAGTCGAACTAGAACCCAGAAGCAGATGGAGAGGACAAGACCATGCGGTAGAAGTACATAGAGACAGCTTACCTGAACAAGGAGGAGCTAAGGGCCACTAGACTGATAGCTGGGAAGCCAACAGGGGACTGACTCGGACCCCCCCTGAATATGGGTCTCAGCCAGAAGGTCTGAGCAGTCTAAGAGACCTCAGACAGTGGAGCCAGGATGTATCCCTGGTGCACAAAAGGACTTTGCAAACATATCCCCCATGGAGGGATAACTGCCTTATTCTAGAGATAGGAGAGAAGCCCTAGTCCCTACTTCACAGGACCTGTCAGATCTACATGACTCCAACTGGATGGCATTCCCCTACATATGGTATTGTGGTGGGGGGTTGGGAGGGGAGGGTGTTTAGAGTGCATGGGAGAGGGTAGAGAGGGCAAAAGGGAGGGAAGGAGGGAGGGAGGGCTGTAGGGGAGGGAGGGAGGGAGGGAGAGGGAACTGGGATCGACATGTAAAATAATAAATTAAAAAAAAAAAAAAAACACTTTGACTCCAAAATTTAAGTTGAAGAACAAGTTACTGGGGAAAAGTATTTTTATTTTTGTTTCCACAGAAAATGAAAAGATGTGGATTCCTTCCAGACTAATGTGGTTTGATCACACCAGACCGCCTGAAACAGAGTACAGCTGATCCTACATTCCAAACAGCTGGACAAAACAGCCCTACAGACTACAGCTAGGATATCTGAATCTTCTTCGAATCCCCCAAGACAGCGCCCCTTACCAGCAGGAAGTAGTTTGGAAAGAATGATGCCCAAATTCCCAAATATTGTGTATAAATGTTTGTTTTCATTTAATTGGACTTTGTTATATAAAATTAAATAAAAAATAAATAATAAAAAAAATTGAATAACTTAATAATCTCATGATCTGAGAATCTTACCTAATGAACTCTGTCAGGCTGATAACATGACACACAACCAACTCTAAATAACTCTAAATAACCATATTATAAAGTGGGGTATAGGGCGTAATAGAGAATTATCAATTGAGGAATCAAAAATGCCTGAATGAAACAAAAGACACTGCACAAAATCCTTACTCATTAGCCAAATGCAAATCAAAACAAATCTGATAAACCATGTGATCTATCTGTTCTAAAGGGAAGAAAATGAAGAGAAGTTTACTTCCTTTTCAGTAAACAGAAAAAGATTATGGTAGAGGTGATTAATGGTATTTTTTCCATTCTTGAAATGAGAAAATTGAATTATAGAAAATTTTCATCAATTTACTTGAATGTCATAATGATGCTTTCGTTTTCATACTTATGTCACTATAGGCATGTTGTAGCTAGAGACTGGTAAATATGTATAATTCAAAAGACGGTGCCCTGCTTTGTTTTTGTGAGAAAGTCACTGAGGCTGTAAGGTTAGTTCATCCGTGGCTATGCTAATTTTTGCATGTGGGAGGTGCACTAGAATGTGAAAGAATGTTGGATCATAACTGTTTCCTGGCAAACCTGCTTCAGTTCTGTATCCTGGTATAATGGGCCAAGAACCAGAGAGAAGCTTTGATGAGGTGTTATCATGGGACATTATAATCTCCCAATATAACTTTTTCTGAAAACTTATAATGACAGCATTTGATTCCGCTAACCAAATCATAGCCAAATTCTGGATTTTTGCCTACAGCTATTACTGTTTACCCAATTCAAGATTACCTATTATCACAGACTATAGTCTGTGAGAGGCACAGTTCAAAAACTACTGTTTATGAATTCTCTCTCTCCTAAGAAGTAAAACTATGGATTAAAAGATTGTAAGATTCACAATTATTCATCAAAAGGTGAGTTTTCCATTGTTAACTTCTTTAGGAAGGTGATAATTAATTCATTAGCTTAGACTGAGTAATTAAGTGATTACAGTTAATCTCTTTAGGGGCAGCTGTCCAACATTAAATGTGTACTATCTTCTAAAACCCTGCATACAAAATGCCATTTCAGCATTTACACATTTTACTACTCAACTCTGCAATTAATTAAGGGATGAATTTGGGATTTTCACACAATCTTATGGGATTCAAGTGAGAGACAATGTGTGTCGAGTATGGCAGACCATTCCATCCTCTGATTTTGTTGTTATATAATTACTAAAATAGGGAGTTTGATTCCCTGCTCTTCCTCCACATCTTACCATTGGTTGTGATCTACCAAGGGAAGACGTAGTGGCACAGGTGGTCAGCACCATGAGTGAGACTTCATAAAAGGATGAGGACCCAGAACATGAAAAAACTGTTCTCTCTGTCTGCTTGGCTGATGATTCCCCTGCTGCAGCCATCTTTTCAGCTGATATCAACATTTTAGCTACTACTGCTACACCAAATATGGGCCCATCTTTGCAGGTCCTGCCACACAGCAATAGAGGTTCAGGCGCTGGTGATGATATCAGGCCAGCAGATTTCATCAGGCAAGGCAGTATGATTCTCTGATTATTAACTTACAGAATTTTCAAAATCCGTAATGACAGCATACTTTATCATGTCTGGCACATCTGACCAGGAATTAGTGATACAAAAAAGTTCAACTACTTTCATATTAAAAGATGTAATTATTAAAATGTTTCATTATATAGTCTGTGATCCCAGAACTCTGGGGTCACATTGTGTGACTCAAGTGTGAGAGATGGTATAACTATCGGATTATTTCATTTCTCAAATCTGATTTTTCTACTCCAGGAGGAGTTTAGTATGGATCCACTTTGTTGGTGTTAATTGTCTCATGTGATTACATTTTTAATTATTTAAATCAATGGTGATATCATTTTGTTATCTCTGTAGGGGTGAATTATGACAAATAATCTCATTATTAATTCATTTTTGGTTCAAATCTGTGATGAAAAACTAAATGATCTCTTGATATTTGAGCAACCTTGTAGGAGACACGCATAAAACACCATCCACTTGTTTAATATTTATTCATTTAATTATGAAAATCCATCATTTAAAAAAATTGTATTGTTTCACATTCTGTATCCTGGTATCATGGGCCAAGGACCAGACAGCAGATTCGATAAAGTGTTATCATGGGACATTGCAGTCTCCAAAGATAATTATCTCCTAAAACTTTTAATGCCAGGACTTGATTCGCCTAGCCAAGTGATAGGCAAATATCTGGAAGTTTGCCTACAGCTTTTACTGGTTAACAAATTCAAGATTACCTAATCATCAGAGAACATAGTCTGTGGAGAAACAGTTCAAAGTCTTCTGTTTATGAACACTCTCTCTCCTAAGAATTAAAACTATGGAACAAAAGATAATAAGACTCACTATTATTTATCAAAAGGTGAGTTTGCCATTGTTGACTTCCTTTAGGAAGGTGATAATCCATTTGTTATAGTAGATTTAGGGATTATTGGATTTCTCAATCTCTTTTCCTATCAGAGGTTGGGTCTTCACCGTTGGCCCTGAGCAGATGAGCAGGCCCTGATTGTCCATGTCAAAGCTTCTCTCTCTCCTCTGATTCCTTGGGATGACATTGTCTCCAAGTATATCCAAAACACCTTGAATAGACAAGTTCTGTGTCTCTCTAATGAGTCACTGGACTCCTTGCTTTCCTTTCTCAGGCCAGCAGTAATCTCTCATCCTTTATTACCAACATGAACATAGGGAGGCCTCCTGGTCATAGACACAGAATTGCCTGCAATCTAGACATTTCTTACTCACAAAGTAGACCTACTTTGGCTGTCTTATTGCTCTAAGAGTGTCCAAGAGCTCAGAACAACATTGGGCAAATCTGTGTGGCAGGACATCACTAATGTCATCATACACTTCATCAGGGGCAGGATACATCTCCAAGGTGAGCTGTGTCAGGTTGGCAGTGTGCTGAAGCAGCTTCTTAAGGCTGGTCAAAGACAGGAAGTTCTTCATCAAGTTCACCTCCACCAGCTGGGAACACTGGCTCAGGCCAGGGAGGTTGACATCCATTTGGAAGTCCATGAGCATACAACCCTTCAATTTTAATGTCTGCAGGGTAGCTGTCAATCTTTCTAGCAGTCTTCCCAGAAGTGGATGATTTAAATTTAAAAAGGCGACACCACTCAGGTCCAGATGTGTGAGCCGATGGACGCTTGGACACTGGGACAGGTAACTAATGTCTGATTCTGATAGTGAGCAGCAAATGATTGCTAGGGTCTCTAAGGGACTTTCCAAGTTCCTACAGAAAGACAAGGCAGATTATCTCAGTAAGTTTAATAGTGGTAGAGTAAGCTTCAAGTGAGCAGAGGTTAGTGTGTACTAATGTCATTCTGAGATCTTGGTGGAGGCCAATTCCAGAATGCTGTCAGATGGAGAAGTAACAGCACAGGCAAAATCATGTGACTGCTAAGGTCCCCAGCCCTGGTTCCTCTGTGCTGTCAAACTCAAAGCCTCATCAGATGACAAATGGGGCCAGCAGGAAGCCAAGAAAGAAGACCTGGTGGCAACTCAGAGCCTTCTCTGTGTGTGCTAACATTGGTCCTCGTGAGTCCCACCTCCTAGCACAGCCTCTGTACTACTGAGAGGTCTTCCCTTTGACCCACCCTAATCACTTCACTCTCAGTAATTTTCCATTGACTTAGACACTACCTGTGCTCAGAGAGCCCCTGTCCCTTGGAAAATCAGAGAGCGATGTAAACTGTGCATACAGTTCTGAGGACAGTGCTGACATGGGGCAACATGTGACTTAAAACACCCTCCCCTCTGTAGGTCAGGTTTCAAAGACCGTTTCTCGGTGATGGTGGCAAGAATAGCAGAAAGACTACTAGAGCAATCATTCAGAGGTCATATCCGTGTGTAGTCACCAGTGGCTGGCAAGCCCCAGGTGTACACTGATGTTTCATGTAACACGGAAAGGCTCTTCTCTGGCCTATGAAACAAGCTCTCTATCCTTCCTTACCTGAGCACTTGGTCCAGTCTTGCATTCAGGAGGAAGACACGATTCAAACAGAGATGCTGGAGCTTGTTGAGTTGGGAGAACTGAGAAACGATCTGTCGAAAACACCGTCGTTTCATCTCTTGGTTCCACAACCAACGCAAGGGTGTGAAGACTTCATGAAGAAGGAGTTTCTGAAGGTTTTTCATCTGGCCCAGGCCAGGGGCAAACTTTGCAAGGGTCCTCAGGTCCCAGCGAGCATTCACTTCCAGTTCCTGTATTCTGCATGGCGCAAATACCTCCAGCAGCTCTAGGGGGTTATAGACAGGGCGGGCCCCAAACTCCAGCTTTTCACAGATCACCTGCAGCACATCTTTTCTCTGCTGGGCCCAGCAGTGGAAACATTCCAGGTATTCACAGAGATGTCTGGAATGGAGGGAAAGGTTCATCATCACAGTCACAACCTCTTTTCCCTGTCTTTCGGGATGGTGCACCACTGGTTGGGTCTCTACGACGACATCTGGAGAGCAGACACCATCCTCTGTTCCAGCCCACACGTTCCAGAAGTTATGATGGGCATCCCGAAAATCAAGCACCTCTAATTTGCAATTCCTGTTGGTCAAACAAGAAGGGGATTCAAATGGCAGGACTGCCAATGTATAATCGGCTTTCACCTCACACATCCACTTCCCTTGAATGCATCCTGGAAACCAAGACTCAAAAGTTTCCTTTCTAGGGCCTGGCTACAGAGGCCGAGGTAGACTCATTGTGTGTTGACTACATCTCTTAGCAGTGCGCTCCATGCACCACTGTCTCTTTTCATTTATTCACTTCTCCAAGACAGCTCTGATTCAACTCGACCCACATTCTGAACTCTGTAGTCACTACTCTCCATCCACACTCTTCCCCTCCATGTCACACTTTCTGACTCACCTAGGTCGATCCTTCTACTGAATCAGCAAATCAAGGCCAGCCAGCACAGCCTTCAAGATCTCCAGGTCAGGAAACTTCATCAGGGCTCCCAAGGGAAGGCATCTGAAAGGCCAGGCTGCCACCATAGCACTTAGGATCTTGGTTTGTTTCCCCTTAAAGGCATCTTTGAATAGCGGTGGGAAGAGCTCCATGGGTAGTTTATTCAGAGCAGAGATAGCCAAGCCTTCATTTTTGAGCAGACTACTTCTTGCCAGCATCTGGAGTGTCAATGGCGAACTCATCTTGACCTTCACACAGACAGGTGCTATGGCAATATTCAGAGGAATTAATCCTTTCAGACAAGTCACTTTCCGCAGGACTCTCTGCCCCTTCATGGCGTAAACCCTGCCGGGCTTTGGTCACTAGTCTAGAAATGTTGGAAAACCCATATTTCCTATTACACACTGTCTGACTTCTCATAGGCATAGGTCCCTCAAAGGCCTCATGCTCATGGACATGAGCCACCATGGCAACAAATCTCCCCGTTATTGTGCTAATCAAAAACACTGCTCCCCAGAATACTACAACCCTGGGCAATGAGAGAGTGGAAAAGTAAACAAGAGCTAGACTCTTTTGTGGGAAATCATCTTCAAATGTCTTTCTTGATCCACAAGATCAAAGTTAAAAATCCCACAGCCAAGTTTACTTTGCATTCAATCAGTGGGGGTTGTTGGGAGAATATGTGAAATGGAGACAGTCACTGTCATTTCTAATATTTTAGACCTGCAGCCAAGATGAGCCCCAGACCACTCTTTAGGAGTTTGAGTACTGACAATTTGTCAACTTGATGCTTCGCTGAGATTCATGGCCATCTGTGGGCTTCTACAGAATTTTCTTCATCTTCAGTTAACAAGTCCATAATCACATTGAATTAAATCCTTTTAAGCCAGATTGGAGTTGTTGGTCGGTACTTGCTCAGTGTGTCTTAACCCCTGAATATCGCAACCTCATCATTCTCTTAAAGGGCACAGCAGGTTAGCACCTGTGCTCCATGCACCACTGTCTCTTTTCATTTATTCACTTCTCCAAGACAGCTCTGATTCAACTCGACCCACATTCTGAACTCTGTAGTCACTTCTCTCCATCCACACTCTTCCCCTCCATGTCACACTTTCTGACTCACCTAGGTCGACCCTTCTGCTGAATCAGCAAATCTCATAATACTCTCATAACACTAAGCTGCATGTGGGGTTCTAGGCTAACCAGGGCTAAATGAGATTTTCAGCTTCAAATAGCAAAACCAAACATAATAACAAATCCAAGGTTACTAAGATGGCCCGAGGGACTGGAGATCCTTGGTAAGGTTGTATGTCCTGAAGGGCTTGAATGGCTAATCTGATCAGCACACACATAAGAGGTGTTCCAATCCCAGCAGTTGTGTTAGTGACTTGAGGATCCAAACAACTCTGTTTAACCTGGCCAGGATAACCCTTATATGCCCATATCCTCTTACACCTTCCATTCAAATCGCCACCATCAGCCATATTCTGCCATCTGATTGGATAATTGAGCATATCCCCACCCAATCATACTTGAGCTTTCACAGCTGTGGCTTGAGAGAATCAGATGTGGGAAAGGTGTGTGTGGGGGGGGAGACCAGATTGTACCAAAGACTCAGGTTAACTCTAACACTAGTCCATGCACAGGCATTGGTTTCTCACACATTTAGTCCCGGCACTTGGGGCACAGAGGCAGGCAGATCTCTGTGAGTTCAAGAGAAGCCTGTTCTACAGATTGAATTCCAGTACAGACTGCAATGCAATACACAGAAACCGTGTCTTGAAAAAAAAAACAAAAAATTAACAAAACAAAACAAACAAGCAAACAAAACTTCTCCCCCAATTTTCAATTCTGGGATTTACTCTCATGATGACATGTAGACAGTTGTAAGATTTCCATATTCATTGGATCAATGAAGCTCAGCCCTATCTAAACTCTTTTTTCATTCTGAGCTGACATGGAAATCTCATTAATCCTCCTACCTGAGCTTAGTGCTATAGCTTGTATGTGACCAGTTTGATTGGATCTCCCATAAGGAAACAGATTGAACTGAGTCTATGGTAACAGTAAAAACCCATTCTCCAAGTCATCTCAAACTCTAAGCATCTGTCTCTGTATTGTTAAATAATTAGTTTTATAGTCTTTAATCAGCTTTCCATTTTATGTAACCATTGCCATGACCACTGGAATCTAACCAGGGCTTCAGTAACCTTCCAATCTTAGTGGAAGAATAACGAAACAAGACATGTTCGTGTTAATTACGTCTACTTTCAGGACAGAGATTGAACTGAGTTTGATCGTGTTGAAAATTACAAAATCAATTGTATTTTTTTGAGACAGTGTTTGTCAGTGGTCACACCCTACATTCCTGGTACTAGCTCTAAGACCGTGCTATGCTACCCGACAACTCACAGAGATCTGACTTCCTCTAACTCCCATGTGCTGCCAATAATGTTGAGTGCAGCAAGATACATAGCAGATCCAGAGAAAGCCAAGCCACTACCTCTTACCTTTATGTCAGGAAGAAAGCGCTATTCCTGTCTCCACAAACTCTCACCAAGTTTCAGACACCTTCCTCTCCTTGGAGGGGCTGGACAATTCTGAGACTGACTCCTCAATCCCCTGCTTCTACCTTTTATACCTCTCTAGGGCTGGGATTAAATGTGTGAACTCTGTGAGCTCCAGACAATATTCAGGTCATACCTTTAAACCTGTACTCCACAAAACTTGAGAATGCAAAGGAAATGAACAAATTTCTTGAAAATTATCACCAAAATAAAATCAATAACAGACAAACAACTTAAATAGACCTATAAACCCCTAACGAAGTAGAAGCAGTCATCAAAAACCTTCCACCACACACACACACACACACAGAGAGAGAGACAGAGAGACAGACAGACAGACAGACAGACCGACAGACAGACACACAAAAAAGACCAGGGCCAGATGGCTTCAGTCCAGAATTCTACTGGAAAATCAAGGAAGATCTAAATTTCGTACTCCCCAAATTGTTCCACATAATAGAAACAGAAAGTTCATTGCCAAACACTTTTTTTTTGGAGGCCACAATCACCTTGGTATTCAGGCCACACAAAGACACAACTAGGAATAAAAACTACAGACCAATATCCCTAATGAATATTGATGCAAAAATACAAAATAAAATACTGGCAAACCGAATCCAAGCATACATCACAGAAATCACCCACCATGACCAAGTAGGCTTCATCACTGGTATGCAGGGGTTGTTTAACATTCTAAAATCTATCAAGGTGATCCACCTTACAAAAAAACTGAAAAAGATAACCACCCGATAATCTCCTTAGATTCTGAAAAAGCCTTCAGCAAAAATCAACACCCTTTCACGAAAAAGGCCTTGGAGCGATCAGGGGTAACAGAAACATATATAAACATAAAAAGAGCACTATTCATAGACTAACAGTCAATATCAAATTGAATGGAGGGAAGTTTAAGGGGATTTCTCTAAAATCAAGAACAAGACAAGGCTGTCATCTCATTCCATATCTCCAATATTGTACTTGAAGTACTAGCTAAAGCAATAAGAAAACAAAGGTAGATCATGGAGACACAAAATGGAAATGAAGAAATCAAACTTTCTCTATTTGCAGATGATATGATAGTTTACAAAATTGAACCCCCACCCAAAAAAAAAACAAAACAAAACAAAAACAAAAAACAAAAAAACAAAAAACAAACAAACAAACAAAAAAAAAAACATCTTCTACCAGGGAACACCTGAGGCTTACAAACACCTCCAGCAAACTAGCAGGATACAAGATATTCTCAAAAAAGATGAGTAATCCTACTTTATTCAGACAACAAAGGGGCTGAGAAAGAGATCTGAGAAACATCATCATTTACAATAGCCACATACAACATAGAATACCTTGGGGTAATGCTTACCAAATGAGCAAATGACCTAATAATAAGAACTTTGTGGCTTTAAAGAAAGAAATTCAAGAAGATAGCAGAAAATGGAAAGATCTCCCATGCTCTTGGTAGGATGAACATTGTAAAAATGGCAATCTTGTCGAAATCAATCCATAGATACTGTGCCATGCCCATTAAAATCCCAGCACAATTCTTCACGAACCTTGAAAGGATAATAATAATGGACTTTATATTGGAAAACAAGAGAACCAGGATAGCCAAAATATCCTGTACAATAAAGGAAGTTCAGAGGTCATCACCATTCCCAACTTTAAGCTCTACTAAAGAGCAATCCTCCTGAAAAGGGCCTGGTATTGCCAGGAAATAGAGCAGTAGACCAATGGAATTGAATAGAAAACATGATAATAACGCACACACCTTCGAACACCTGATTTTTGACAAAACGGTTAAAACTATACAATGGTAGGAGTAAATCATCTTCAACAAATGATGCTGGCACAACTGGATGATGGTGTGTAGAACTGCAGATAGAACCATGTCTATCGCCATGCACAAACCTCAAGTCAAACGGATCAAACACATCGTGATAAATCCTGCCACACTGAACCTCTTAGAAGAGAAAGTGGGGAGGTACCCTTGAACAAATTGGTATAGAAGACCCCTTCGAAACTTAATTCCAGACACTGAGATTGACAATTAGTAAATGGGACCTCCTCAAACTCAGAAGCTTCTATAAAGCAAAGGACACAGTTGACAAGACCAAATGGCAGCCCACAGACTGGGAAGTTTTTCACCACTCCTACATCTGACACAGGGCTGATCTCCAAAATATACCAAAAAGAAAAAAAAAAAAAAAAAAAAAAAAAAAAAGCAAGAAACTAGCCATCAAAACACCAAATAACCCTATTAAAAAACGGGGGTACAGAAATGAAAAGTATTCTCAATGGAGGAATTCAAAATGGCCGAAAGACACGAAATGAAGTGATCAACATCCTTAACTATCAGGGAAATGCAAATCAAAAGAAATTTGGGATACCATCTTATTCCTGCCAGAATGGCTAAAATTCGGAACACCAATGACGTCTTATGCAGGAGAGGATGTGGAGAAAGGAGAACACTCCTTCTCTGCTGCTGAGTGTGCAAACTTACACAGCAAATTTGGAGGTCAGTGTGGCGGTTCCTCAGGAAATTGGGAATCAGTCTACCACAGGACCCGCTGATCCCTCTCTTAGTCATATACCCAAAGGATGCACATCCATGCAACAAAGACATGTGCTCAACTGTGTTCGTGGTGCATTATTTGTAACAGCAAGAACGTGGATGCAACCTAGATGCCCCTCAACTGAAGAATGGATAAAGAAGATATGATGGCACTTCTACACAATGGAATACTACTCTGTGGGGGGAAAGAAAAAAACAATGGAATCTTGAAATTCTCAGGCAAGAGGATGGAACTTGAAGAAACCATCCTGAATGAAGTAACACAATCACAAAAAGAAGGACATGCTATGTACTTGCTCACATATGTATTTCAGACATAGAGCAAAGGATCACCAGCATATAATTGACAACACCAGAGAAACTGATAGACAAGGAAGATCTAAGATATTCATATAAGGTCCCTCAATGAAGGTGGAAACAAAAAATTCTCCAGAGCACAAGGGGATTGGGGAGCCGTTAGTGTGGTGGGGACTAGGAGAAATAGAAGGGGAGGAGGGGAAACCACGTGGGATTAGGAAGACTGAGCCAACAGAGGAATAGAAGAGAGAAAAGAGAGAGAAAGAGAAAGAGAGAGAGACCATAAAAAGGGGAGCCATTATAGGATTGAAGAGAAAACTGAACCTAAAGAAATGTCCAAATACCTACGAGAATGACCCCAGTTAAAAATTTGTAGCAAAGGCTACCATAAATGCCCTTCCCTGATAATGAGATCAACAACTAATTTATCAAACACCATGGAGCCCTCATCTAGTACCTGATGGAAGCATAAGCAAACACCCACAACTAAACACTGAGCCGACTCGAATCAAGATGCAGGCAGGGAGGACAAGGCCAGGCTGCAGAAACACATAGGGACCGTTTACCGCAACTGTCTATGTGGGAATCTATGGAGATTCCCACATGGGCGTCATCAGTCTACTTGCTATTATCTTTTTCATACTTTGATGGGTTAAACCCTGTGGGGATATCGACCTCTAGACTGGATTCCTGTTTAATACTATAAATTCATTTGTGTTTTTCCATACTTTAACTTTACTGATCTTTAAGAAAATATCTTTTGAAGGGCATGTGTGTGGTATGTGTGTATGTATATGGAGGTAACAGCAAGCGCTTCCAGAAACCAGAAATGAATGTCAGATATCCGGAAAGAGGTCCACGTGTTTCTGCCCGCTAAGATCAAACACTGGTCCCCAGAGAAGTTATGAAGCACCCTCATTCGCTGAGTCATCCATCATTCCAAGAGTTTATCTCGGACTTTATGATGAGATTACATGAAGCTGAGGTATAAAAATCCCAAGAGTGTGGCATGTTAGGTTAGCATCTCCCTGAAAGTTCTAAGACGCAGAAGGTGTAGAGACAAAGAGACACAAGAGTATGCAAACACAGTGAGCACAGTGCACAAGTCTGGGATTGTCAAGGGAAAACCTTAGTAAATTAAAAGTGTGCAACACACTCTCTCATGCAAAAGCATTTTTTATTGAGCTTATTGGAAACTGTAACGTTAAGGATGGTGGGCGAGGCAAGTAATATCCAGCAGAAAATCCTCTCATAAACACAGAAAGACAGATCTCAGTTGAAAAGGGAGAGGACCGTGCTCTCAACAACAGTTCATTCTACTGTCAATGTTACTCTTCAAAAAGGAAATATATGTGCACATATTACAAATCTTTATGTAAGTCAGGCAAAGAAAAGGTGGAGGCAGAGACATGGAACACATTTCATCCAGTCCATGGTGCTCTTTGTACTATGCTCTGTCTTTATCCCCTCCCCTGTGTATCTGAACTCTCACACACTGACTGTGGTGGGGTCAGTACACAGTATTCTCAAATCCCTTTTCCTATCTGAGGTTGGGTCTTCACCGTTGGCCCTGAGCAGATGAGCAGGTCCTGATTGTCCATGTCAAAGCTTCTCTCTCTCTCTCTCCTCTGATTCCTTGGTATGATATTGTCTCCAAGTATATCCAAAACACCTTGAATAGACAAGCTCTGTGTCTCTCTAAAGAGTCACTGGAGTCCTTGATTTCCTTTCTCAGGCCAGCAGTAATCTCTCATCCTTTATTCCCAACATGAACATAGGGAGGCCTCTTGGTGATAGACACAGAATCGCCTGCAATCTAGACACTTCTTACTCACAAAGTAGACCTCCTTTGGCTGTCTTATTGCTCTAAGAGTGTCCAAGAGCTCAGAACAACATTGGACAAATCTGTCTGGCAGGACATCACCAAAGTCATCATACACTTCACCAGGGGCAGGATACATCTCCAAGGTGAGCTGTGTCAGGTGGGCAGTGTGCTGAAGCAGCTTCTTAAGGCTGGTCAAAGACAGGAAGTTCTTCATCAAATTCACCTCCACCAGCTGGGAACACTGGCTCAGGGCAGGGAGGATGACATCCATTTGGAAGTCCATGAGCATACAACCCTTCAATTTTAATGTCTGCAGGGTAGCTGTCAATCTCTCTAGCAGTCTTCCCAGAAGTGGATGATTTAAATTTAAAAAGGTGACACCACTCAGGTCCAGATGTGTGAGCCGATGGACGCTTGGGCACTGGGACAGGTAACTCATGTCTGATTCTGATAGTGAGCAGCGAGTGATTGCTAGGGTCTCTAAGGGACTCTCCAAGTTCCTACAGAAAGACAAGGCAGATTATCTCAGTAAGTTTAATAGTGGTAGACAAAGGGCACCAACTTCAAGTGAGCAGTGGTTAGTGTGTCCTAATGTCGTTCTGAGATCTTGGTGGAGGTCAATTCCAGAATGCTCTCAGATGGAGAAGTAACAGCACAGGCAAAATCATGTGACTGCTTAGGTCCCCAACCCTGGTTCCCCTGCGCTGTCAAACTCAAAGCCTCATCAGATGACAAATGGGGCCAGCAGGAAGCCAAGAAAGAAGACCTGGTGGCAACTCAGAGCCTTCTCTGTGTGTGCTAACATTGGTCCTCGTGAGTCCCACCTCCTAGCACAGCCTCTGTACTACTGAGAGGTCTTCCCTTTGACACACCCTAATCACTTCACTCTCAGTAATTTTCCATTGACTTAGACACTACCTGTGCTCAGAGAGCCCCTGTCCCTTGGAAAATCAGAGAGCGATGTAAACTGTGCATACAGTTCTGAGGACAGTGCTGATATGGGGCAACATGTGACTTAAAACACCCTCCCCTCTGTAGGTCAGGTTTCAAAGACCGTTTCTCGGTGATGGTGGCAAGAATAGCAGAAAGACTACTAGAGCAATCATTCAGAGGTCATATCCGTGTGTAGTCACCAGTGGCTGGCAAGCCCCAGGTGTACACTGATGTTTCATGTAACACGGAAAGGCTCTTCTCTGGCCTGTGAAACAAGCTCTCTATCCTTCCTTACCTGAGCACTTGGTCCAGTCTTGCAGTCAGGAAGAAGACACGATTCAAACAGAGATGCTGGACGTCAAAAAGAATGAGCCTGTCTCAGGAACCTAATTCTGAAAAACTGGAAGAGCATCTGTTCTATATTTGCCTTTCAAATGAGAAATAACTCCATAGACTTAAGAGATATGTAAAGAATGTCTCTGTAATGATAGCATGCATTCTTTTCTAGCTAATGGGCTTAGGGGACAGAGCCTAAAACTGATGTGTTGGGAGATTTTGAGACAGGGTTTCCCTGAGCAAAAGCCTTAGTTGTAGTGAGACTACCTGTGTTTATTACACTGGTCTGAATCTCACAGAAATCTGCCTGCCTGTGTCTCTTGTGTACTGGGTTTAAAGGCAAGCACCACCACAACCTGGGTCCTAAAACAGACTTTAGCATTACAAAGTTACTGCCATTTTTAAGTTCATCCAGGTTCAGATTACAACTGACACTTTGAAGAATTTAAGTAGTAATAAGAAACAGGAAGTAAGGCCAGGAATGCAATTAAAGTTTTCAACAGAAAAATTAGTACTATAATTATTTAATAATACATGAGTAACATGAAACACAGGTTCACACTTCACTGACAGGGCTTGGAGTGGAGGACCAGAACATGAGGAAAAAGAGGAAAGGCAGAGCAAAGAAAAGATAAAACCTGTGAAAGGGACGTCTTGCTTAACCTATGTCTCATTCTAAGTATGCTTCTTATGAGGAATAGCTTACTGTTCTCTCCTTTCAGGGGGAGATGGAAAAAATGGGAGATTTTAGGAATTCAGTAGGAGATATCTTTCAATGAGACCAGCTCATGAGAATACTACTCAAGCGTTGCATCATGAGGAGAACACAGTGCATCTGGGGAACTTTAGTGATTAAACCCACAGCACACTTGGGACCAGTAACCCCAGCTCCATGTGGTGGGAACAGTAGTGTTCACAGGATATGAAGCAACCTCACCACAAAGGCTCTGGTTCAGACAATTTCATTCTCTTCAAACATGTTCATTATGTTAAAGGAAGGGATCTATTTCATTCTCAATACCTGAGTGTCTAAGTCTAGGTGCTCAGGATGATACTGGATCTACTAAGCTCATTAGTGGGTTTGAGAAAGAGCTATGTTCCTTCTTTGTGAGTCAGGACCTAAACAGATGTCTTGCTTGCTCTGTCAACCCCTCAACACAACAGTGTTTACTTTTTCAAATTGTTCTCCTCTGGGTACATCTTGCCAATCTGGATGAACTATGATTTTCTCTAGAAGAAAACTTGACCATCTGGCAGACCATTCCAGTAATTTCCCCTTAAGCAGCTTGAGAATGACCTCTTCTATGACATGAGGATGGGCCTAGGGGTACTTTGTTAATCAGGAGTTTCTCCTTTGACATGATTTGCAGCCAAACTACTACAGAGAGATTCAGGGATTCAAAAAGAGATAATTGTTATGTAGCTTAAAATTGAGTTTAGGTGAACTGAACTTGCTCTTTACCTGGTTGTCACAGTCACTTAAAATCAGGAAAGAGAAGCGGGCTCCAGATGACAAACACGATAGTAGCTCTTTCTCCTCCTAGAAAGCTGGATGATGGCTCTAAGAATGTAGGAGTTTTATCCCTGAAACTCAGAGAAAATGGTTGGAAAATGCATAGTAATGAAAACAGTAGTCTTCCTAGAAATAGTTGGAGAGGAATGAAACTAGGAAGTTTGTATTTGTGAGCAATATTGTTAGTCAACACATGTTCAGTAGCAGGTTAAAAACAAAAGAAAGCAAAAACTAACTGCATTATTCAAGGTTCTCTGCATGGACAGGGATGGAAGGATGAATTTCTCCATCTATGTAATACATGGATTTATTATAATGTCTCATAGGCTTTGGTCCAGGTAGTCCAAAAATGGCTGCTTAACAATGGGCACCTGGAGACTACAGCAGTTGTATAGTTCACCAGGGTGCATGTCTCAGATGGTCATCATTATATTTGCCAAGCCCAAAGAAGAAAGCTCTAAAGCTAGCAAAGTAATAAACTTGGTAGCCATAGCTAGGGAAAGCAGCAACAGAAGAAGAACTTCCTCTTTCAATTCCCTTTAGACATTCAGTAGACCACCAGATGGTGCGACTCATATAAAGGTGGATCTGATTCTTCATTACATGTTTTGTTTTATTAATATATTTCATTTTTGATTACTGGCACCCTCCTTATTTGTGATATAAACATGTGCAGTGCCACCCAGTTGTTAAAGACGGATCTCGTCATCTAATTCCATATAAAGCTTCCCTGAGTGGCTTTGACAGTTCTGGAACACATTCTGCCTGCCGGTCCCATCTGAAATCCTATACGGGAACCCATTCCAACTTGTTATGGGTACAGAGAGCTCAAATAACAACTGTGGTCCATAAGATATTATCTTTCCTACCATACGTTGTCTGGTCCTTTTTGGTTATTTATCTCCTATTTAAAAGCAATATATTTGGGCCCATACAGGCTTATAGACACCTTTTAGGCAGCGAATACATGCAAGTATGGGTTTCCTTAACATAGATAATATGTGCAGTTATGGAGTGTCTTTAGTATTAGGTGAAATAATTCCTATTTGCTCTTTATATATATTCATAGAACACCTCTGCCATTGACCGACCATTGGTTAACTAAATTCTGAAATGAATTAAATGGAGCATTCATTATCTGTAGTGAGATAAGCACCTTGGCCCTGCCTGTGGCATGGACCACGCCCATTGGGGGGTGGAGACAGGGCCTGATATGACCAGGGGAACGAATTTTGAGGAGGATACTGGGAGAGCTCTCTTTCCTGCAGCACAGGAACAGCTTCCTGGGACCAGGAACCTGCTGGTGTTCGTCTTTCTATAATGTAAGTTATTTCTCCCTGAATAAACTTCTATTCAGCCTATTTTTTTCTCCTGATCCTTATCGAACATCAATATCTGGTGTCAGAAGCAGAATCTGGATTTTTACCGGACCTGGTTTTCACCAAGTCGGCAGACACTGCTTGCTTCACACACCATCCCTGAATGAGCAGGGTTCCTTGCCTAACCAGGTGGATATACCACACCTTGTGGGACATTTGCCTCTGCCCTACAACTTTACATCCACTGTGGCACTGAGAAAGCTAACACTGCTTCTCATCTTTTGCCTATTCCCCACTTTGCATTTGCAGCTGTGGTGCACATGGTGCCTGCCCAGCTGGTGTGTTTTCTGTGGCCCAAAGGCGCCAGTAAGTGGCAACACCTGTTAGCTCTGGGGGTCCTAGAAATTTGCACAAAGCTCCTTTCACTCATGAGTTTAACAAAATTTTGCCTGCCTTAGTTTGTTAAGAGCTATTCCACAGGGAGAACGATCAGAAGGATTGTCTGCTGCTGGATGCAATTTGGTGGGACACCGCCAGGCACTACCACCACAAATTGAGATCAACAACTAAAACCATCAAAGTTCGAGGACAGCAGAATTATACCTAAGGTAATTGCAACATTCTTCGCCATTTAAGATGATATAATATGAGACCAATTGTTCCATACATAGGGTGGATAATCTTATGATGCAAGACTTTAGAAAATTCTTTTACTTCAAATATAGAATGAATTTTAAGAAAGATTTAAGAAAAATCATGCCTTAACAAATAAATACATTTTTTTTGTAATAGCAATGGGTATCAACATTAAGATATTATAAATGGTTTGAGCTTAAAGCAAACAATAAGAAAAATTTGAAAACCAACAGAGACTTAGTAACAGGGGTTCAAAATATGGAAAATAACAATAGAGAGCTAAAAAACCAAATGCAGAATATTGAAAATGACAATGGAGAGCTGACAATTAGAATTAAAACCTAGACTGTTAAAAAAAGGTTTAGAATATTGAAAATGACAATATTAGAAGGCAAAGCATAGAATGCTTAGAAAAACAGTTCAGTCTATTGAAAATGGCAATAGAAGGATGAAAAACAACAGAAAACATACAATGTTTGGAAAAAATTGTTTAGAATTTTGAAAATGAAAATGGAGAGCTTAAAATTAGAAGACAAACATACAGTACTTAGAGAAAAAGATTCAGAATATTAGACATGTAAATAGAGAGCTGACAGGTAGAACACAAAACATGGAACATAAAAATGACCTACTAGAAACCAGAATTTTTTTTATGTCTAATGCTTCAAAAATCAAAACAGAAACAATGCAATGCATTAACATGCTGACAGGAACAGCTGATTCCTGGTTGAACAGAGCTGCTAATAAAGTTAAAACCTGGAACATCAGATGCAAAGAGTAGCAGAATCTGTTCCATGTCTTAGGATTAATTGAAAGCTACCAGATAGAATTTTGTGTCTGGAAGGCAGTTTACATTTCATTCAAATTTTATCTAAGAATGAGAATATTAAAAATATGGACTCTTTAGTAGTTGGAGAAAGCAAGGGACTTACTGATTCAATGAAGTCTCTAGAAAGTTATGTGATTCATTATCATACACTCAAAGACAAAGTGCTGAATAGATTTCAGGCCTTAGAAGACTGCTGAGCCCTGACAAATCAGGGTAAGACAGCCATTTTACCTCCCTGCCTTTGTTGTGGTCTGTCAAGTACTGTAGGCCTTAGCCAAAACTGGCTGTACCAACCTTGCTGTGAGACCTTTGGTGACTGTCCAGGTAGCATGTTGTTTCTGTCCTTGCTGCACCATTTGAAAGTTGCCCATCCATACTTCCTGCCTCCCCTAGTATTGTTATTTTCCTTTTCAGGTCTTTGATTAGGTTGAAGATTAAATTATTACAACTATAATTCTCTCTTCCTAGTTAGATATAACAGGTTCTAGACTTATTCTTTCCAGCTTAGGACAACTCTATTGTAAACACTGTTTTGACTTCACCCTAGGACTAGATAGTTAGGTCTTAAGATTGTATATTCTCAATTTTCCTTTTGATAGAGCACAATTTCTTTTTATTTAATTTATTATTTTACTTGTTGATCTCAGTTCCCTTTTCTTCCCTCTCTCCCTCCCTCCCTCCCTTTTACCCCCTCTGCCCTCTCACATTCACCCTAACCACCCTCCCCTCCTATCCCCCCACCCCAATTCCATATGTAGAGCAATGGCATCCAGTTTGGGTCATGTGGATCTGACAGGTTATTTGAAATATGAACTAGGGCTTCTCACCTGTATCTAGGTGAAGGCAGTTATCCCTCCCTGGGGGATGTGTTCGCAAGGTCCATTTGTGCACCAGGGATATATCCTGGCTCCACTGCCTGAGGTCTATCGCGGTAAATAAGGATCAGGATAAACAAATAGGCCGAATAGATGTTTATTTAGGGAGAAATAACTTACAACCTAGACAGATGAACACCAGGAAATTCAACCCAATCATCTCCTGTCCGAGTCACGCCAGAAAGAAAGCGCCGACCTGGCCCCCTCTGACCTCCTTCCACAGGTCACTTCCGCCAAGCTCCACCCCCCAATGGGCGTGGTCAGTGCTACAGAAGAACTATCTCACTACAATTCCCCTTTTAGTCTAAAGAAAAGATTTAAGCTTAATACAAAACTATATACAAAACAGTGAATAACAAGTGTGCTCCAAGAAAAGGAAAATCGAGAACAAAATGACCTACATATCTAGTCCTAGGGTGAGGGCATAATGGAGTTTATAATAGAGATGTCCTAAGCTGGAAAACATAAGTCTAGTACCTAATATATCTAGCTAGGAAGAGAGAATAATAGTTGTGATAGTTTAATCTTCAACCTCATCAAGACCTGAGAAGGAAATTAACCATACTAGAGTAGACATGAAATGCGGATGGACAACTTCCAAAAGGTGCAGCAAGGACAGAAACAGCAAGCCACCTGAACAGTCACCCTAGGTCTCACTGCAATGTTGGTACACCCAGATTTGGCTAAGGCCAAGAGAACTTGACAGACCACAACAACAGCAGGGAAATAGAATGGCTGTTTTACCCTGACTTGGCAAGGCCAAGCAGTCTTCTATATTTGTCTCCTGCAAGCACATAGGACTGCATGTCCAAATCAGTGGTCAAGGTGGGGGCAATTCTATGGCCAACAGGCCATTAGCTGAGGCGAGATTGAACTCCAGCAGGAGCAACAACAGTGTCCAACATATTTTCGGGAAAGTGCACGGTGTTGTCAGGAGCAACAGTGTCTCATGTCAATGGAGTACTAATATTAATACATTTAAATGCCATGTTCTGCATGTCTATGAAGTGATTGAAGATTAAGCATCTATATCTGTCTAATCTCATAGGTACAGGAAATGTGAGTGAAGATAATCTGTAATACTCGGGAACTTAGCTAAAAAGACTGATTAAAACTTTCCTGAGTAAAGCAGGAACAAATACTTAAACAATATAACTATTTACATATACCTACATGTAAATCCCTAAAATAGAGGTAGAGTATAAGTGTCAAGACAAGAGGTAGAACTATAAAGGGCAGCAAGATAAATATCCCAAATTGTATCAATATACAAAATGTCTTGAACACAAGAAAAGTATACATACATAGCATATGGTAAAAAATAATGTGCATAAAACATTGTAAGTGGAAATATTTAACACAATATAACAAAAAATAAACTTAATTTTACATAGCTTACCACATAAGAATTCACACCAGTGTAAGCTGTAAAATACTATCTCATTCTTACTCAAATTCACTAGAAAATAGGCTAATCTACCTATATCCCATCTAAACCATACCTTTACCAACCATTCCCTATTCCTGTCTAAAAGATAAACCCGAGTATAAGCATCACCCAATCCCAAATAACTAAAACCAACCCAAAGACGATGACTATTATCCCAAAATTCCAAAGGTAGGGAAAGGGGGCGTAGTCATATTAAGATTACTTCCTGCTGATATGGGACGATGATTGCTCCAATGGATCCTGTAGGAAGAAAACTTTTAGCAACCAAATTTCTCAACAGAACTGGCTGTGACATATGTAGTTAGTCACTGTGTGGCAGAAAATTCTTGACTGTAGTTCTATTTGAAACTCTGGCCAGGGTGTAATAAAAAGGTGCAGCATTACAGCTAGCTAGTCATGAGTTGTCTTGAGCAAAACAGTCTCAAACCGGTTTTAGGGTGATGTTTGTAGTTCCGATGCATCAGGTTGAGTCAAGTGGAAACGATGATGTGGGGCCCAAATTCCCAAATATTGTTTATAAATGTTTGGTTTCATTTAAATGGACTTGGTTATAAATGGGTAGTGATCACAGCCAATTATTTTTAAAGGTAAAAAGGGAATTATGGTATAGATATGCATAGTTTGTTTTGGAATGGATTTTCATTTATTGATAGAATTTAAGGTCAATTTTGTGATGTGTATATTTCTCCTTTTGTTTAGGTATTGTGTTTATATAGTTCATTCAGAAACATATTGTATAATGTAGTACAGATTATAGATAATTACCTATGATAGTCAAAGCTTAGAGTTAAGTAAGTTAGGGTTTTCAAGGTACACAGAGATTTATTTAAGATAGATAGGAATTCTTCATTCTCAATGGAGGAAATCAAAAAGGCTGAAAGACACTTAAGAAAATGCTCCACATCCTTAGCTATCAGGGAAATGCAAATCAAAACAACTTTGAGATACCATCTTACCCCTGCCAGAATGGCTAAAATTAGAAACACCAGTGATGACTTATGTTGGAGAGGATGTGGAGAAAGTGGAACACTCCTCCACTGCTGGTGGGAGTGCAAACTCATACAGCCACTTTGGAGATCAGAATGGCGGTTCCTCAGGAAAATGGGAATTAGTTTACCACAGGACCCGGCAATCCCCCTCTTAGGCATATACCCAAAGGATTCACATCAATGCAACAAAGACATCTGTTCAACTATGTTCATAGCAGCACTATTTGTAATAGCAAGAACCTGGAAGCAACCTAGATGCCCTTCAATTGAAGAATGGTTAATGAAGATGTGGCACATCTACACAATGGAATACTACTCTGCAGAAAAAAATAATGGTATCTTGAAATTCGCAGGCAAGTGGATGGCACTTGAAGAAACCATCCTGAATGAGGTAACCCAGTCACAAAAAGAGGAACACAGTATGTACTCACTCATATATGGATTTTAGAAATAGATCAAATGATCACCAGCCTATAATTCACATCACCAGAGGAACTAGGATACAAGTTGTATTCTAAGAGATTCATATAAAGTCCCTCACAGAACTGGGAAGGGACAAGTCCCCCCAGACCTCAGGTATAGTGGGGGAGGACAGCTAATGGAGAGAGAAGTAGGAGAAAATGAGAGGGAGGAGAGGATTGAGCCTGGTTAGGAATGGAAAATAGGAAAGAGAGAGAGAGACAGAGACACAGAGAGAGAACATAAAAGAGGGAGCCAATATTGGTTTGAAGATAAAGTTGAACACAAAGAAAGGTCGAGGGAACTACAAGACTGCTCCCAACAAACAATCTCAGCTTCCGTGGAAAGGCTATCATAAATGCCCTTCCCGGAGAGTGAGATCAACAACTAACTTCTCCATGGAGTCCTCAACTAATGCCTGTTGAAAACAGGAGCAAACACCCATACATAAACACTGAGTCAAACTAGAACCCAGAAGCAGATGGAGAGGACAAGACCATGCGGTAGAAGTACATAGAGACAGCTTACCTGAACAAGGAGGAGCTAAGGGCCACTAGACTGATAGCTGGGAAGCCAACAGGGGTCTGACTCGGACCCCCCTGAATATGGGTCTCAGCCAGAAGGTCTGAGCAGTCTAAGAGACCTCAGACAGTGGAGCCAGGATGTATCCCTGGTGCACAAAAGGACTTTGCAAACATATCCCCCATGGAGGGATAACTGCCTTATTCTAGAGATAGGAGAGAAGCCCTAGTCCCTACTTCACAGGACCTGTCAGATCTACATGACCCCCACTGGATGGCATTCCCCTACATATTGTATTGTGGTGGGGGTTGGGAGGGGAGGGTGTTTAGAGTGCATGGGAGAGGGTAGAGAGGGCAAAAGGGAGGGAAGGAGGGAGGGAGGGCTTGGGGGGAGGGAGGGAGGGAGGGAGAGGGAACTGGGATCGACATGTAAAATAATAATAAAAAAAAAAAAAAAAAAAAAAAAAAACGCTTTGACTCCAAAATTTAAGTTGAAGAACAAGTTACTGGGGAAAAGTATTTCTATTTTTGTTTGCACAGAAAATGAAAAGATGTGGATTCCTTCCAGACTAATGTGGTTTGATCACACCAGACCGCCTGAAACAGAGTACAAGCTGATCCTACATTCCAAACAGCTGGACAAAACAGCCCTACAGACTACAGCTAGGATATCTGAATCTTCTTCGAATCCTCCAAGACAGCGCCCCCTTACCAGCAGGAAGTAGTTTGGAAAGAACGATGCCCAAATTCCCAAATATTGTGTATAAATGTTTGTTTTCATTTAATTGGACTTTGTTATATAAAATTAAATAAAAAATACTCTATATGCATATAAAAAAAAAAAGATAGATAGGAATTCTTCAAACCTTTCAAAGACCTACAGGATATGGCATTTAAAATGGTTTAGGGTTTTCGTGACAGTGAGAAATAATTGCTCTTGGCAATAACACCTGCACCAGAAAAGAAGATAGACATTGAAGAAACTCATTATGGAGTTTACTTCAAATACGGCAAGACTAGCCATTTGGACAAGATACTGCTCTTGTCTGGACTGTTTGACTTTGTGCTATATAAACTGGACATGCAGGACCCACAGAAAAGTGATTGCTGATTCAAGATGGACATTGCTACAGAGTTCTGCTTCATGGAAGAGTCTGCCAGACAGTCTGCAGGACACAAAGAAAAGTGACTGACAAACTGCCAAGAAGACAGTTTAAAGCTTCCTGCTTTGCTGGAGAGTTTGCCAGACACACTATGGCCTATGGGCTGAGGATGGAAGATTACAGAAGACCTTCAGGTGACTGACAAAGGCAAGATGTCTCTGTCATTTGTAGAGTTTATATATTATCCTTCTGTGGTCTTTGAAGGAGTTGAAGACAGATAGTTATGGTATAGACTTTAGACACACAAATACAGAATAGAAGATGGAATATTTTCTTAAATCTTGCTAAATGTTAATGGGCTAAATATTGTTAACTCTGATTCTTATTTGATAACTGTTATGTGATATATTTTGCTATGTTAAGGTTAAAACCCTTCTTTTTATTTAGACAGAAAAGAAGAGATGATGGGAGATGTCATTCTGTATATGTTTCTCATACTGGTTAATAATAAAGCACTGTTGGCCAATAGGAAAGGAAGATAGGAGGGACTAGGAGACAAGGAGGAAATAGGAAGTAGGAAGGAGGAGTCAAGATGGAGAGTCTGGAGAAAGCAGTATGCCGCCGGCTCCCCGGTAAGAGAAATACATAGATCAGCAGAAATGGGTTAATAATTAAAGGCAGAGCTAGCTGATAAGAAACAAGTAACCGGGCCAACAGTATTGTACCAAAGACAGAGCCTCTGTGTATCATTTGGGGCTGGCATGGCAGCAGGACAAGACCGGGCGGCGGCAGGCAGAAAACCCATACTTGTTACAGAGGTCCCTTAGACTGCTCAGTCCATCTGGCAGAGACCCATATTCAGGTGGTCCTGAGTCAGTCCTATGCTGGCTTCCCAGTTCTCAGTCAGTTATTAGAGCACAATTGTTATTCACTGTTTTTTATATAGTTTTTGTATCAAGCCTAAATCTTTTCTTAGACTAAAAGGGGAACTGTAGTGAGGTATTCACTTTGTTCACATGCACATTGTTGTGGAGACAGAACAGGAGATTACCTGGGGGAACTAAGTCTGAGGAAGGGGCTCAGAGAGCTCTATTGCTTGCAGCATGGGGACAGGAGTACATCTGGAGGCATCCTTGGGACCAGGAAGGAACCTGCTCATATTCTTCTTTCTATGTTGTACGATATTTCTCCAGAATAAACATCTATTCAGCCTATTTGTTTCTCCTGAACATTATTAAACATCAATAAAGGAGAGCTGGTGTACACACATGAGCAGAAACAGGAACCAAGAGTTAAGAGTGCAGAGGGTGCAGAGAAATTCAGGGGAAGGCACCAAACTGAGAAGGTACACTCAGGATTTAAATAAATAAATATGATATTCACTTCAGCCACACACCTCTGAGTAAGAGTCACTGATAAGAGGAAAAAAGGAAAATAGAAAAGGAGAGTATTGTCTATGATAACGATGTTTGAGAAAATCAGAGAAAGACACTAAAGGTAATGTAAAAAGATATAGAGGTTCAAAGAATAGTAGAAAGTTCATAGGAAGATGTAAACTGTTGTGTGCTCTGATATCTACAAATATAAATTTAAGATTAGTAATATGTGTTAAAAATTTTGACCATACCAGGTTAATTGTTTAAACATTCCTTTTATTTCTCTAAAGAAAACTATATGTACTTGTTAAAAAGTTCTAGAGTTTGCCTCTAATATAGTAAGACCAGCCATTTGGGCAAAATACTGTTCTTGTCTGTACTGTTTGACTTTATGCTTTATGAACTGGACATGCAGGACCCACAGGAAAGTGAATCTGATACAAGATGGACATTGCTACAGAGTTCCTTCTTCATGAAAGAGTCTGCTACACATTCTGCAGGATGTGGAGAAAAGTGACTGACAAACTGCCAACACAGGTGGGACATTTTTAAATGTTTTGCTTTGCTGAGAAGTCTGCCAGACACACTATGATCTATAGACTGGAGATGGAACATCACAGAAGAATGTTGGAATTGACCCGGTGAGTTGTCTCTTTCAATTCTAGAGTTTATATATTATCCTTCTATGTTCTTTGATGGACTTGAAGACTGATATTTAAGGTTATAGTTTTCCTTAGTTAGAATTAAAGTTACATATAGGACTTTAGACTCATAAAGATAGGATAGATAAAAGAATATTTTCTTTAAATATTACTAAATGTTAAAGGACTGAAAAAAAGTTCTATCTGTGATTCCTGTTATAAACCTAAGTTTTCTTACAAGAATAAAGCACAATATGATGGAAAAATTAATAACTAATAGTTATAAAATTAGGGCTTATTGGAAGAAGGAAAAATTAATGAGAACAAGAATTTCTGCCAATAGGTAAGTCCCTGACTCAGGAGAAGAAGTAAAAACAAAGTTAAACCCCCAAACTTTCAGGTGTGCTTATCAATCTTGCCTAAACAAATGATGGATTCTATTAACTTAGATCCATGAAGACCTTGTAAATAAATTTGTACTCTATGAACTGTCTGTATCTTGCAAACCTTGTGAACTGAGAATAGTGATCTCAAGCTTCACTTTCTGTTTACCCTGTTATAAACCCCTCAGAATTTTAAGCCACTACCTTACTTTTCTGACAGAGTGAGGTCCCAGCTGGTTTGATTTTTACCAGTAAAAAACTTTTGCTTTTGCAGCCAGGAGTCACTTCCTTGGAAGTTGAGGAAACCAGTAGGCATAATAGTAAGAAGCTGCTCAAGGAGGCTTTATAGGCTATAGAACTCCAGGTGACAACTATTTGAAAATCAAAACACTGTTGTGCCAGCGACATGCCTGTACTACTTCCTGCTTACTTTTGCAGTGTTTTCTGAGTTGCAAGTAGGCTAAAATGCTAGACAATACCAACAAAAGGAAGTGGGATTCAGGAAATGGACCATTTATCAGAGGCATCAGTTTGTAGACCCTGTTGAAGATTCACCTTGTCTGGGCTGGTTCACAGTAAGTTGGGAGAGCACTATAGAGGAGCAGGCTGTAATCAGCAACTGATACTCCTCTGCCAGAAGCACAAATCGCCTGAGACATGTTTAAACTGGGAACAAAGGTTAAAATGTATATATTTAATTGGAACTCTTAGTTCCTTACCTTTGGTGATCAAGAAACACAGCAAGACCAGGGAGAAAATTCCATCCTCAGGAAAGCTGTATTTATCTGCAGTCATTTTTGATCTGTAAGAAGTGGATAAAAGCTTTATGACATTTGATCCTCTGAAGCCTATATGAACTGTGTTATATAAAAGGACATAAAAGTTTTAGATATATTATCATCACCAATCTGTGCTGAAATCCAAATTGTAGAAAAAGTAGATTTTGGGTAAATATAAAACAACAGGAATGAACTTATGCCTTTGAGTCCTAGCAAAATTTACAGATTTGGGTTAGAAGCTTTTTCTTCTGTCAAGAGCGATCCATGTATAGATTGGTCAGTGGTGCCTTAGGCCTAATGAAACATCCTTCATATTTACACTTCAATGACACCCAATATAAATAATAAAACTTTGATTTTGTGACTAAACAGCTGGGAGTCCCTGCTATATTACCTTATCAGAACTTGATTAAAAGTTAAACTCTGAATTTTTATATTGTAAATTAATTTTTTATATATTTAAGAAGTATATGTCTTGGGCTAGAGAGATGTGGCAAAGGTTAAGATTACTGGCTGCTCTTCTAGAAGTCCTGAGTTCAATCCCCAGCAACTACATTGTGGCTCACAAACATTTGTAATGTGATGTGGTATCCTCTTTGGGTGTGCAGACATGTATGCAGGCTGAACACTGTATGCATAATTAATAAATAAATGTTCAAAAAAGACTTATATATCTTTATATTTTTAAATTCTTATTTAGGATCCATATCAAGGCTTCCTTTATTGCGAAGCTCACAAAGTTTTGGTTAGACAAGCCATCAATAGAATTAGAGTTCTGAGAAGGATAAACTATATGTTACTTTTGAATCTTTTAAAAAATCACAGGGACCATTCCTTATATTTTTAGCCATATCCAATTTTCTATGGCATTGAGGGGAGTAATTTTTTACCAAGTACATAATGTGAGAGGTTTTTTTTCCCCTGTGGAACCTGGAATTGTAAAAGTCTGAACTTATTTTGTTCCGACAAAGGTGCAGACAATTTTCCAATTCCCTGCAGCCTCTACACGCCCGAGCTGGGTCCTATCATGCTGCAGGCATTGTGTTTCAGCATCTTGCTCCCTGGTCAGTGTTATCACAATCCATGCTGCCCCACAATGTTCTTTAGAAACCTTTCTTTGGTCATTGTTAGGTTCTGTGATTATTTGTCTGAAATTATTACAGTTTTTTAGTTAATATTTAAATGTCTCATTCTACAGATCTCTGTAGTATTAGAAGTCTTTCTAGGTAGATCTTAATAGACAACTTGGTTTTCAGTTACTCGATTTAAGCTTAAACTTTTAGAATATGTATAGGAGACAGAGTGAGGTTTATTCCTATTATTAATCATTAATACTTAGTTTGAATATAACAAAAGTTAATCTAAGGATGGCTGATAACTTGTGTTTCTTAACATTTTATAATAGTTACCAGATTTTATAAAACTAGAACTTTGCATTGTCAGTTTTAGCTTTAAAAATACTGATTTTAATTTGAAACTCCTTTTATGGAAACATAAAACAGGTTTGTGATTCAGTTTATCTAAATACCTTATGCTTACCAAATTTAGCAAAAACAAGGATGGATTGCACACTGTATCATAAAAAAATGAGCTTCTCAACTTTTGGTTAGTATATACAGTTTATGGCTTTGATCTTAAATTTTAGCCCTTTAATTTAAGTACAAATATTAACAATGTAATAAAGCACAAATATAATGCAACCTTCTGAATTTAAACATTTAAAAAGTGTTTTATAAAACAATTAAACATCCTGTAATGGCATCTTATAATATCAAATGATTTTAGCACCCTTTATGTCTTTAAACCCATTGTCACCTTGGTGCCTGTTAAGTTTATGTTAATTTCCAGTGTTTATAATTGTAACGTTTTAACCAGTTTCAATTTTTAACAGCTTTCGACATAAAACAGAATTAATGTCATCTACATTAAAAGGGCATCTGATTTTCTGATAATCTGAATTTAATGACCAGTGCTCAGAGGTAAATTTTTAGCTGGGGGCTGTTATCATTAGACAGCAAAAATGTTTAAACCATTTTTGTTTTAGCTCTATTCTTGCAATAAACAGGTTTCTAACAGGAAACACTGATAGAAATTTTTAGCAAGTACATATATTTTTCTTGAGAGAAATAAACAGAACTTTTAAACCATTAACCTGGTATGGTCAAACATTTTAACTCATATTACTAATCTTAAGTTTGTATTTGTAGATATGAGAGCCCACAGCAAACAGTTTACATCTTTCTCGACATTTGGCACCTTTTCTTTGAACCTCCATAACTTTTTACATTACCTTTAGTCTCTCTCGATTTTCTCAGACATCCCTAGCGTAGAAATGTCTCTCCTTTTCTCTTTTTCTTTTTTCTTATTAGTGACTCTTACCCAGATATGCATGCCTGAAGTGAAATCTTATTTATTTATTTAATTCCTGACTCTACCTTCTTACATTGGTGCTTTCCCCTGAGCCTCTTTGCACCCTCTGCTCTCTTAAGTGTTAGCTCCTTTTATGAATTTTGTGGGTTACACAAGATCTTCTTTTATGTTATCTTTCAGTATTATAATTTTATTTTTATCTCTTTTCCACTCTTCTGGATCTTGCCAATCCTTTTTCCTGTTCTACATTTTATTGCCCAGAGAAATGGAATCATACTCGTAACACCTGAAGTTCCTTCTGATGTACTCTGTTCTGCTTTGATAAATTGCATTGAACTATAAATCTGCAGACCACTTGACCTGTCTACTAGACCACTGTTATCTTATTTTGTCTTCTTTGCTTCAGACTGATTGTAACAAGTCTGCACATAGCCGTCACTTGTAATTACCATATATTTTGTAATTTTTATTTTTTTAGTTGACACAAAAATCTTTACCAAAGCTGTTCTCCCCAACACCCCTCATCCTCCTCCTCCCCACTCTCACCCTCACCCCTTTCCCTAAGGTCACAGTCACTGCCACCTGAGGAGAGGAGGGCTGGGCGAGGGTCTGGTTCTGTCTTTATCCCCTAGGGATTCAGAACTCCTCTCCTCTCTGACTGCCCAGCAGGTGCCCAATGCACCTAGGCCTTCAGAAACCCAGCATGTATCCAGGATGAGCATGGCTTAGGACTTCTGTACCAGGAGGAGCCTGGTGTTTTTTACACTGGTGTTCTGTATTACCAGCAACCTGTAAGATTCTGGCCTGGGGGTACTTATTTTATTTTATTTTTTATTTACTTATTTATTTTTTATTTCACATGTCGATCCCATTTCCCTCTCTCTCCCTCCCTCCCATCCATTTACACGCTATTCCCCCCACATGCAACCTTACCACCCTCTGCTCCCAGCTCCCAACCCAATTCCAAATGTATGACAATGCCATCCTGGTGTAGTCATGTAGATCTGTCAAGTCATTTGAAGTAGGGACTAGGACTTCTCTCCTGTTTCTAGGTTAAGGTTGTACCCTCCATGGGGGATGTATCTGCAATGACCTTTTGTGCATGAGAAATACATCCTGGTTCCACTGTCTGCAGTCCCTAAGACTGCTCAGTCCTTCTGGCTGAGACCCATATTTAGAGAAGACTGAGTCAGTACCATTCTGGATTCCAAGCTATCAGTCTGGGTGCCTGTTATTTGCTCCTTGTTCAGGTCAGCTGTCTCTGTCTGTTTCTACAACCTGGTCTTCTTCTGTCCATCTGCATCTGGATTCTCGTCAAACTCAGTGTTTAGGTTTGGGTGTTTGCTTCTGTTTCCAACAGCACTATAGGAGGGCTCCATGATGGTGAATAAGTTAGTTGTTGATCTCACTATCCAGGAAGGGCATTTTATGGTAGCCTTTTCACAGTTGCTCAAATTGTTAGTTGGCAACAGTCTTGTAGGTCTCTAGACCTTTCTTTAGATTCACTTTTCTCTTCAAACCAATACTGGCTCCTTCTTTTATTCTCTCTCTCTTTCTGTCTCCCTCTCTCTCTCTTTCACTCACTCTCAGTCTCTCTCTCTCCCTTTTCTGTCTTGTATTCCTACCCTGTCTCAATCTTCCTAGTCACAATTTCTTTCGTATCCTTATCCTATCTTCTTATCCATTCGTCAATTGAGGATCATCTAGGTTGCTGCTATCAACATCGTTGAGCAGATGTCTTTGTTGCTGGGATATGGATAATTTGGGTATATGTCTAAGGGAGGGGGGGTTGCTGGGTCACGTGGTAAACTAATTCCCATTTTCCTGAGGAACCACCATACTTATCTCCAACATGGCTGTATGAATTTGAACTCCCACCAGCAATGGAGGAATGTTCCCTTTCTCCACATCTTCTTTGTTATAAGTTTTCGTTTGGTGTTTTTAATTTTAGCCATCCTGGCAGTAGTAAGATAGTATCTCAAAGTTGTTTTGATTGGCATTTCCCTGATAGCTAAAGATGTTGAACATTTTCTTAAGTATTTTTCAGCTTTTTTGGTTTCCTCTATTGAGAATTATTTCTTTTGTTCTGTACCCCATTTTTATTTTTGATTTTATAAAGTTTTTTTTTTCAATCAACGCTTCTATTCTTTTTTTTTTCATTTTATATAACCAAGTCCATTTAAATAATAACAAATATTTATAGACAATATTTGGGGATTTGGGTGTCGTTCTTTCCAAACTACTTCCTGCTGGTAAGAGGTACTGTCATGGGGGATTCTATGAAGAGGCAGAAATCCTGCATGTAGTCTGTAAGGCTGCTTTGTCCACCTGTTTTGAATGTAGGATCACCTGGTATTCTCTTTCAGGTGGTCTGGCTTGATCAAACCACATTAGTATGGAAGGAACCCACATCTTTTCATTTTCTGTAGAAACACAAATAGAAATCCTTTTCCCCAATAACTTGTCCTTCAACTTAAATTTTGGAGTCAAAGCATTTTTTTTTTAAATTTAATTTATTATTTTACATGTCAATCCCAGTTCCCTCTCCCTCCCCCCTCCCTTTCTTCCGCCACCCTCCTTCCCTCATTTTAACCCTCGCTGCCTTCTCACATGCATTCTAACTACCCTACCCTCCCATCTCCCCCACCCCAATTCCATATGTAGGGGAATGCCATCCAGTTGGCATCATGTAGAGCTGACAGGTCATGTGAAGTAGGGACCAGTGCTTCTCTCCTGTCTCTAGATTAAGGCAGTTATCACTCCATTGGGGAATGTGTTCACAAAGTCCTTTTGTGTCCCAGGGATACATCCTGGCTCCGCTGTCTGAGGTTCCTTAGACTGCTCAGTCCTTCTGGCTGAGACCCATATTCAGGGCGGCCATGCTGGCTTCCCAGCTATCAGTCTGGTGGCCCGTTAGCTGCTCCTTGTTCATGTAAGCTGTCTCTATGTGTTTCTACCACCTGGTCTTGTCCTCTAGACATGCATCTGGGTTCTACGTTGACTTAGTTTTTATGTATGGGTATTTGCTCCTGTTTCCAACAGGCATTAATTGAGGGCTCCATGGATAAGTTAGTTGTTGCTCTCACACTCCCTCACCCTCTGGGAAGGGCATTTATGGTAGCCTTTCCAAGGAAGCTCAAATTGTTAGTTGGGAGCAGTCTTGTAGTTCTCTAGACTTTTCTTTGTGTTCAATTTTATCTTCAAACCAATATTGGCTCCCTCTTTTATGTTCTCTCTCTCTCTTTGTGTCTCTCTTTCCTGTCTTCTATTCCAAACCAGGCTCAATCTTCCTGGTCGCACATGTTTTCCTTTCCTCCCCCTCGTTTGCTCCTACTACTCTCTCCATTTGTTGCCCCTCCACTTCCCCTGAGCTCTGGGGGACTTGTCCCTTCCTGGTTCTGTGAGGGACTTTATATGAATCTCTTAGAATACACCTTGTATCCTAGTTCCTCTGCTGGTCTATACCCCATTTTTAATAGGGCTGTTTGGTGTTTTGTTGATTAGTTTTTTGAGTTGTTTGTATATTTTGGAGATCAGCCCATTGTCTGATGTAGTATTGGTGAAAATTGATGGGAGATGCCATTCTGTAAATGTTGGGCAATAGGAAAGGAAGATAGGAGGGACTAAGAGACAAGGAGGAAAGAGGAAGTTGGAAGGAGGAGTCAGCATGGAGAGTCTGGAGAAAACAGAATGCCGGTATGCTCCTCAGTAAGAAGACCACATGAACATACATAGATCAGCAGAAATGGGTTAATGCTTAAGACAGAGCTAGCAGATAAGAAACTAGTACCAGGCCAATAGCATTATGTCAAATACAGAGTCTCTGTGTGTTAATTGGTGCTGGCGTGATGGCAGGACCAGACCCGTGGCGGGCAGAAAAACCTTACTCCTTACATAAAATATTTTCCCAGTCTGTGGCCTGTCATTTTGTCTTTCCGCTGTGTCCTTTGCCTTACAGAACCTTCTAAGTTTGAAGAGGTCCCATTTATTAATTTTTGCTCTCAGTGTCTGTGCCCCTGGAGTTATGTTCAGGAAGTGGTCTCCTATAACAATTTGTTCAAGGGTACCTCCTACTTTCTCTTCTAAGAGGTTCAGTGTGGTTGGATTGATGTTGAGGACTTTGATCCATTTGGACCATAGTTTTGTGTATGACTACAGACTTGGGTCTATCTACAGTCTTCTAAACATCATCATCCAAATGTGCCAGCACCATTTGTTGAAGATGATTTCCTCATCCCATTGTATTATTTTATATGTTTTGTAGAAAATCAGGTTTTCATATGTATGTGGGTTTGTATCAGGATTTGAAATCCATTCCATGTTCTACCTGTTTTTTTTTTTTTTTTTTTTTGTGGCAATTCCAGGCTGTTTTCAGGAGTATAGCTCTGTAGTAGGGCTTAAAGTCAGGGATGGTGATGCCTTTGAAATTCTTTTATTGCACAGGGCTCTTTTGGCTATGCTGGGTCTTTTGTTTTTCCATAAAAAGTTGAATATTATCCTTTCAAGGTCAGTGATGAATTGTGGTGGGTTATTAATGGAGATTGCATTGAATCTCTAGATTGCTTTTGGCAAGATTGCCATTTTTACTATATTTATCCTACCTATTCAAGAGCATGGGAGATCTTTCCATATTCTGGTTTCTTCTTTAATTTCTTTCTTTAAAGCCACAAATCTTTATTATATGAGTCTTTTATTTGTTTGGGAAGTGTTCCTCCAAGATACTTTATGTTGTTTCTGGCTATTGTAACGTGATATGTTTCTCTGATTTCCTTCTCAATTTATTGTTGTCTGAAAAAAGTAGGGCTACTGATTTTTTTGAGTTTATCTTGTACCCTGCTAGTTTGCTGAAGATGTTTATCAGCTATAGGAGTTCCTTGGTAGAGTTTATTGGGTTGCTTATTAAGCTATATTAAGCTATCATATCATCTTCAAATAGTGATAGTTTGACTTCTTCCTTTCCAATATGGATCCCTTTTATCTCCTTTTCTTGTCTTATAGCTTTAGCTAGAATTTCACGTACAATATTGAAGAGATATTGAGAGACAGCGCAGCCTTGTCTTGCTTGTGATTTTAGAATAATCACCTTAAGCTTCTCTCCTTTCATTTTGATGTTGGCGGTTGGTTTGCTCTGGGTTCCTTTGTATTTCGGGCATAAATTTTCAGAATTGAGACTTGTGATGAAGGATTTCTCCTGCAATGAATACTGAATGAGCATCTTCATCTCTTTTTAATTTTGGTTTGAAGTCTAGCTTGTTAGATATTAGGATAGCCATGCCTGCTTCCTTCTTGTGTGCATTTGATTGGAAGATATTCCCCAACATTTTACCCTGAAGTAATGTCTATCTTTGAAACTTAGATGTGTTTCTTGTATGTAGCAGAAGGATGCATTCTTTCTTCATATCCATTCTGTTAGCCTGTGTCTTTTTATAGGTGAGTTAAGACCATTAATATTGGGGGTGAGTAAAGGCCATTGATTAGTGATGCTTGTTTGTTTTAGATTTGATTTTGGCAGTGGTATTGTGAATATATTTGACCTCCATTACCCTTGGTTTCTTGTATAGGGAGATTATCTTTTGCCTACATTTTGTGTGCATAGTTAACTTCAGTGGGTTGGAGTTTTCCTTCCATATCTTTCTGTAGTGCTGTATTTGTAGGTAAGTATTGGAAAAAAGTCTGTCTTTGTCATTAAATATATTGTTTTCTCCAACTATAATGATTGAGTGTTTTGCTGGGTATAATAGCCTGGGCTAGCATCTGTGGACTCTTAGTATTTGTAGAACATCTATCCAGGACCTTTTTGGCCTTGAGGGATTCCATGGAAAAATCAGTTGTAATTTTGATTGGTTTGCATTTATATGTTACCTGTCCTTTCTCCTTTGCTGCACTTAGTATTCTTTATTCTGTGCTTTAGATGTTTTCCTTATTATATTTCTAGGGTTTTTTTTTTTTTTTTTTTTTTTTACTTTGGTCCAGCCTAATTGGTGTTCAGTATACTTCTTGTACTTTCATGTGCGTGTGCGTGTCCTTCTTCAGATTGGGACAGTTGTCCTCGATGATTTTTTTTAGTATGTTTTTGACACCTTTGAGCTGGTCTTCCTCACCTTCCTCGCTGCATATTATTCCTAGGTTTGGACTTTTCATGGTGTCCCAGATTTCTTGGATGTTTTGTGTTAAGGATTTGTTGGATTTATGATTTTCTTTGGTAGATGAATCTATTTCCTATACTTTATCTTCCATGCCTGAGATTCTCTCTTTTTTTCTGTTGGTCATGTTGTGTCTGTAGTTCACAATCATTTGCGCAGTTTTTCTATTTCCAGCATTCCTTCGGTTTTTTTTTTTTTCTTTACTTTCTCTATTTTAGTCTTTCAGGGTTAAAAGTCCTGGGTGGTTGGAGGAAATCTGGGATGAGCCCACAAACTTTGTACCTCCTGGGTTTCCTCAAGACCAATGAAGTTATTCCCAAATGTGAAAGCAAAAGGTTTTAATTGGGAAGAGCAAAACAGTCTGGGAGTTTACTCTATTGGAAGGCTAAGTTACCTAGCAACAAAAGTGAAATGGAGGCTTGACACCACTAGTCTCAGCTCATAGGGTTTTCAAGGTTACAGCATTTCATAGAGTACAAAGTTTGCTTGCCAGGGCATCAAGATTGATTAGCACACCTGCAAGGTTTTCTTTTTCTTTTTCCTGTATCTCATGAAAATAACATGTTAGGTCTGTACTCTGAAATCAGGAAGTTATCCACTAGAAGAGATTCTTGTTCTTTGTAGTTTTTCCTTCTTGCCATTAACCCTAATTTTTAAATTTTTCTTCACATCACATAAAGTAAAATATAAATTGTTAAATGTCTCCAAGAACTGTAGTCTTTCCAAGGATGCACAAAAAGCTCATTGAAGTTGACTAAAAAGATGTTTTTACACAGGGCTCCCTGCTCCCAATACTCTGAAGAGATTCAACCCACAAAGTTTTAGTCAGAGTCATATCATTGATTCCAGGGAGATTCACGTATCTCATGAAAACCCACAGGAAGTAAAATCTGTCTTCATGTTCCCACTCAGATTTTGGGAGGACCCAACACATGATTCATATACTACACAATGCACTCCTCCATCCTGGGGACAGCGACCCCTCACTCACAATGTGATTACTGAGCTCTCCCAAGCTCTCCATTGACCTTACTGCAGCAATAATCGAAGAACAGCACACACAAAAAAAGGTGCCAGCTCTCCTTTAGAGAAAAGCCTGAATCTGGCATTAAGAAGGTCCCTGTACCTTTTATTATTGACAGATCACGAGGAGGGTCTGGTTGGCTAGTGATGACTGAGTATCAAGATCACCTTAAAGACACAGCGCAATGATTCCTGACCTACCTTCCAACCTAGACAAAAACCTTTTCTAGGCCAGCAGAGATAAACATTTCTACAGCACTTGCTTTGACTCCAATAGCAAATACTGCTCTCTTCCTGCACCCACTCCTTTCTCCTGAAAACAAGGTGGCTCTCTAGCTTTCACAGGCCACTACACAAACACGTGATGTGATTATTCCCTGTCCTAACTACTAATGAGAGACATTTTGGCACAGAAAATGAGATGTCCTGTAGTTTCCCACTGATGTCAGAGGTACTGAAACCACTTATTTCATGGTTGTCACTGGGACTTCAGAAAAACAGGGGAAAAAAAAGTAAAGAAAACAGGAACCAGATCTCAAACAAGAAAATAAGTCTTTCTGCATTCTCAAGGCTGGATGATGGATCCACTGATTTAGAAACCTGACAACAGTCCTGTTCAAGAAGAGAACATTGAATAATGCAGCTATTTTCTCACTGTACCCTGAGGAAGCTCTGCTCGGTCACCACAGTGCTTGTAGAAGCAAACTTCCCAGCCCAATTCTCTCAAAGTATTCAAATTACCCTGAAGACAACAGTTTTTATTATTATTCATTTTTCAAGAATTTCAGGAATAAAGCTCCAAATGCATTGGAGCTATCACCGACGCATCTGACAGGAGAAAGTTATATTATCTTCTTTCTGATATTGTTCCTTCCCTTCTCTCATGGTTTCTAAATTGTCTGTGAGTACTAGATAAAATGTTCACCCAGTTTCCTTGACCTCAGCAAAAAGCCCAGAACAACATCTTTTTTTTGCCATATGAGCTAAAATCTCTCTCATTTTTTTTAATATTCTAGGCACCCTTCCCTCTGTTGACTAAAATATTCATTCCCATCTGCATTTTGTAATTTTATCTGCAACATCTGCACATTTTTTGAGGAAGGAGGGGATGATCTTTCACACTGCTTGAAGAGAGTGGGTTGTCTATTTTAGACAGGGGTAAGTGACATTGAGATTTGTGTCTCTGCAGTTGTCTATAAGGTCTGGATCTTGAGTAGAAGCCAGACCCAAGGTACCCGTGGTGTGTCTTTAAGCACACTTTAACCCTTAAGGAAGTGATCTTGTTGATCAAGCCTTACTAGCCAATCAGCAACGTCAGGCCGACCTGCCAGTCACAGGCATTTCAGGAAACTTCCTATAGCCATACTGTAGGCTTTTGTTCTTGATGCAGGTTTGGTTTTAAGCAGAACTAGTGCCCGTGGACTGATTGCTTTTGTGGGAGTGCTACTGTAGTAAATTGTGATTGGAACATGGTTGAGTACAGAAGCCACAACATGGTGAGTGATGGGATGCTATCATAGATGTTTTCATAATTACATTGAACTTTCCGAGTATTTCCGAAAATAATTGTTAATGTGCCTTTGTAATCAGCATGTTGTTATAAATTGTTGTTCATTGTCATAGGGTTGTATTCATTTCATGTTGCAAACTTACTATGTATAGGGTCTTAATTCTGATGCTTCATGCTCCAAAAGACCATTATTTAGTTCTTTATTTTTGTTTTATTGCTAATCTGTGGAAGTGTTTGTCTCATCAGATAAAACATGTTGTGTATCTTGGCAAGAGACTCAGTACATCTTTTGGGGGATGAACAGAGGTCAGATACTGACACATGACTTCACATAATTAATTACATCCCATAACATGTATACTCATACAAACAATTTTTTCTCATGCTCAATCATATAGTAATAAACTTGGAAAATTGATAAATATTTATTACACCAATTCTATTACCATCAATTCTAGTATTGACACCACAATTTAGCTTTGACACACTACACTGGAAATTGTAAAGCTAATTGTACTTGGTCTTAATAGTTAAAACCTGAATTCAGATATGTGATTAATGATGAAAAATCAGAGTAGCAGAGCAGCCCACCCCTAGGTCTTACTTCTACTGAATCCTCAGACCTAAGGGGTGGGCAATTCTGATCCTACGAGTCTTCCATTAGAATGTAACAAACTTCTGTCTTCTTCCACTTTATATTTCTCCTCCCAGCCATATCTACCTCCCAAGTACAGGGATAAAGGAATGAGCCATCACCTGTCTCTCTTTCTCTTTTAGACTGGGTCAATCTGTTGTAGCTTGGGGCGACCATGAAATTACAGATACCACCTCATTATGTCTCCCAAATGCTGGGATTAAAGGTGTGCTCCACCATGGCCTGTCCTTTATGGATAACTACAGCCTAGCTCCACACTCTCTTCTTAAAGCAAGTTTTTTTGTTGTTGTTTGTTTATTTGTTTAGATCTGTGTATTCTTTTTTGTTTGGTGTTATTTTCAGACAGGGTTTCCCTGTGCACATTTCTAACTCAGTCAAACACACGGAGATTTACCAGCTTCTGCCTCTCAAGCACTGGAATTAAAGGCATATGCCACCACCACCTGGCAGGCTTTATTTGCTAAAGCAAAACAAAATACCACAACACCACCCTAAAGGAGAAAACCTTTATGGACCCCACAAATTTAATGGCGTGTGGATCCTGCTGAGTTTATCACTTTATAGCTTTAAAGCCTATTTCTTTGACATACTCATGTGCACTGAAGACCAGCTGAGACACCCACACCCATAAACCAAATACATACAAAATTCTTCAAATTTCCATTGGTCATCATGACTGATATACTAGCTATTCCACAGCCTGTGAGACATTCCAATAAACCCACTTTCTACAGACACAGAGAGATATGTTCTACCAATCCTGTTCAAACAGAGAACATTGAATAATGCAGCTGTTTCCTCATCTTCCTACTGAGGAACCTGTGCTGGTTCAGCCTAATACTCATAGATAAAGGTGTTCTTCCCAGCACCATTGTCTTTGAGTATTCAGCTTACCTTGCAGATTACACTTTTTATTATTCTTCATATGTCAAGAATTTGACTCAAATATCAGGAATAAAACTCCAATACAATAGACCTATATCACTGGCGTCTGTGAGGAGAAAGATATATCATCTTGTTTGTAATATGGCTCCTGCCTTTCTCTCATGGTTATCCGAGAGGCCTGTGACAATGAGGTAAGAAGTCCCGTCAGGTCTCCAGACCTCAATAAGACAGCACAGAGCAAACATCACTTGTGTCCTAAAAAATTTCTCTATACCTTTAATATTCTGGGAAGCCTTCCATCTGTTTAATAAGAGAATCATTTCAGTCTGTATTGTGTAATGGTCTGAGCAAGCTCTGCACATTGTTTGGAGGACAAAAGAGAGATAGAACCTGTGCACTGCAGGAAGTGAGCTGGACTGTTTATTGGTGACATGGGTAAGCGACATTGAAATTTGTGTCTGTCTATGTTGTGTTGGGTGTTGTCTTTGATTCCAGCACTCAGGAAGTAGAGGCAAGTAGATTTCTGTGAGTACACTCTGGTCTACAGAGTAAGTTCCAGGACAGCAGGACCACACAGGGAAACTCTGTTTCAAACACCAAAAGAAATGAATGAATTAATCAAATAATCAAATAATTAATTTATATTAAACAAGTAATGAGAAAAATCTACTACAATGCAACAACAACAAGATTAATAATAATAATTAGGAAGGAATTGACCAGCTCAGTTTAATGAGCAAGTTCTAGGAGAACAGGCACCACACAGGGAAATTCTCTCTCAAAACAAAACAAAACAAAACAAAAAATAAGTTCCTGTTTGTGCAGATCTCAAAAATTTCTAGGTCTGGAGTAGAAACCAGGGCCAAAGAAGGTGCTGGGCTTGCTGTGTCTTTAAGAACAGTCTAACCCTTGGGGAACTGCTCTTGTCACTCAAGCCTCACTAGCCAATCAGGGACACTGAGCCAACCCTCTAGTCTGAGGTCTGGAGGAGACTTCCTGGAGCCATGCTGCATGCTTGGTTTTGTATCAGAACAGGAGCCAGAGGATTGATTGCTGCTCTATGAGTGGTGCTGTGGGGAATTCTGGGAGGACCATTGATCAACAGAGAAGCTGAAGCATGGTGAGTGAGGGGATGTGGGAGGGTGGGATGGGGAGTAATGAAATTCTTTTTGGCAGGCCCTCCAGCAGGAGGCTGGACTGGAATGTGCTGCCATATTCAGTATTCAGTTAGGCCCCTGGTGGTCCAGCAGCTTCCCTGACCACGTTGTGGCCTATGAATACTTCTCCATGTGTGCTGTTTCTGAGGAAAGGATTTTGATCTGGTAGCATTATGAATAAAATTCTGTGTAGTCAGCTCCATTATGGTTTTGGTGTGCAGGGATGGCTATTTACCAAAGAAGGAGAGGTTCGGTTACTTCAGTGCCTTCCAGCAGTCCTGCTTTTAACATCTAAAGTTTAGGGGTCACATCCATTCAGAGTTATTATTATTTTGTTTTTGCCATCAAAATAACATTTCTTTTGTGAAAAAAAAAAAAAAAAGACCTTACTTTACAATTTTCAAACTGCAAGTGTGTGTCACTGTGCCTGTCATGTATTTTGGTTTTGGTTTTTGATTTTAGTTTTTTTTTTTTTTTTTTTGAGACAGAGTCTTTCTATGTTGCTTAGACTGGCCTCAAACTCTGGCTGTCCCCCCACATTAGCTTTCTGAGACCTGGAGTTACAGGAAGTTCAAGCTGGATCTACGAGACCCCACAGATGGCCAAGTTTTTAAACTAGGCATCACAGAGGAAGTGTGGCAATGACCTTCAGTCTAGACAAAGATACCTACCACTTTCCCGCTGAAACTTTATTGAAGGTACTTAATTGGCAAATTCCTTTTCAATCATCAGAAAAGCAAATGAATTGAAAAAAAAAGAAAGAATTTAACAGCTAGGCATTGATGCCACTCACCTTGAATCCCAGTACTTGGGAGGTAGAGACAGTTGGATTTCTGTCAGTTTGAAGCCAGCTTGGTCTTCACAGGAATTACTGGACACGTTCCAAAGCCACAGCAAAACCCTATATCAAAAACCTAAAACAACACAAAATAAAACAAAAACAAAGAATTGAACAAAAAAATAAAACAACAGAGAGAGAGAAAGAGAGGGAGAGAGAGAGAGAAAGAGAGAGAGAGAGAGATTTAGCCAAGCAATGATGTTTCAAGCCTTTAACCTCAGCACTCTGGATATAGAAGCGGGTAGATCTCTGAGTTGAAGAACATCAAGGACTACAAAGAGAAACCCTGTGTGTGTGTGTGTGTGTGTGTGTGTGTGTGTGTGTGTGTGTGTGTGTGTGCTACCCTGAATTATGTACACATATGTACATACACATCCAAGTGTCCATGGAGATAAGGAGAAATCATCATCACCAGGAGCTTTCTTTACTGGTGGTTTTGAGACACCTGGTTTGAGTGTTAGAAATAGAAGTCCAGTCCTCTGGAAGAGGAAGAAATGCTCCTAACCTGAACAATGTTGCTAGCCAAAGAGATTCACTACTTAGAGTTAGTTCTTCTACAGATTATTATTATTATTGTTATTATTATTAATTGTTAATATCATTCTTTGCTGCAGCATTGAGTGATGATACTGGATCCAACAAACTCAACAAACCTACAGGAGTTTATTAGGAAAGGGAGTGAAGGCAGTGGTAGATGTCAACCAATTGGGGGCAGAAATAGAAAGAGAGAGAAAATTGGCAGTACTTCCTTGCTAATAAAGAGGAGGGAAGAAGTTTAGAACCAGGCTCTGCAGTTGGGGCCCTTTCAACTGGGGACATGGGGGTTCCATTGGCCCAGCTCCTCATGGCCTTTGCATGCACTGTCTTATGGAGTCACTTAATGAATGCAAGGCTTAGCCTTCCAACTTTGACAGCTTTTGAGATGTCAGTGTAGAGTGATCATCTCTGAAAAACAGATCCAGGAGGGAAGTGAAGGTTACCTGTGGAAAGGAGAGAAGATCAACTCCAGGGCATGGAAAGAACCTGAGCATTAGAGAGGCCTGTGATCTGGAAAGGTTCCCTAAGAAGAAACAGGCCCTGGAGAGGATATGTGTGGAGTGGCAGTCAGGTGCTGAGGAGAAACCACCAGGCCCGGAAGAGAAGTCTTTGGGAGTAGGAACAGAGCCAGGTTGCCTAGGATGAGGGTGAATCCAATAAATCAATTATTACTATTAGGTAGCACATGGTTTGCTGGGTGCTATTATTTCCCTTGTTAACTACAGAATATTCATGTTATAAAAATGTTATAAAGGACACTAGCTATAAGTGTGTGACAAAGGCCTTTTAATCTCAACATTCAGGAGGCAGAGGGAATTCTCTCTGTTTGAATGTAGTTGGGTCTACAAAATCATCTCCAGGACAGCTTGGGATTCACAGTGAAACAAATTCTGGAAAAGCACACAAAAGACCATTCCAGCAAATATGTTTTTATTTATCCCTCCAAATGATAAATAAAATATGTCATGTGTCTTAATTTTCTTTCTACTCTTCAAGCCTTATCCTAAGAAATTCTTTTGCATTTTTTTTTACTAGTAAAAACATGTTTGCATTGTGTCTGTCATGCACAATAATATTGGTATTTTTTTTCTCTTTCGTGAATGGTTATCCATTTCTCCACAAAATGCCCAGTGTTATAATCATCAGTCAAGGCTTTGGATGTATTCACATTCCGTGTGTGTGTGTGTGTGTGTGTGTGTGTGTGTGTGTGTGTGTGTAGATCAGAAAAGAACTTTTGGTGCCTATTCTCTCCACCATGAATCTCAGATATTTTACTCAGGTCCTCTAGACTGGGCCCTGGAAATGGTTTTATTCCCATTACCCTTCCAAATCTGGCATGATTGTATCGTAATACCTTGTTGAGTTTATTCTTTAATTACATTTTAATACATATATTTGCTTTCATTATGTGAATTGTGTCTGTATGAATGTATGCAATGCATGTGACTCCTTGCAGAAGCCATAAAAGAGCACTGGATTACATGGAGTTGGAGTTATAGGAGGTTATAAGCCACCAGGCATGGATACTGGGAAGTGAACACAGGTATTTGACAATAGCAGTAAATACTCTTTGCCTCTGATATAGCTCTAAAGCTCCTAATCCTAATTTATATTTTTAGTTAAAAGTATTGTTTCTTGTGTAGTTTTAATTAGATTTTTTTTCCAGGCTTTTTTTTTATCTTCCAGGCTTTACCAATCCAGGAAACATTTTGTGTCACTGGAATTTGGTATAAAGTGCCACTATCCAATGATCTACTTCAATGACCATTAATTTTAAATTTTAGTTTTAGTTTAAATACAGAGTATTGGGTTTCATAGTGGTATCTTTATATACTTGTGATTATGTGCTTTCCTTGTTTGTTTTATTCCCACACTACTCTCCCTTTTGACCCTCCTCATCTCTAGCTGATTCCATTTCTTGTAGCATTTACTTCCAAGATATATTTACTAGTCTTCGCAAGTAAGTTTCTTGAGCAAATTTTGTATCTACCAAAATAGTGTTAAAACAAAAATTAATTAAAAGAGATGTGGTAGAACAATCCATATTCAACGGAAAACACTGATATGACATGTCAATTCTTAATATCTATGCCACAAACACATGATGAGGAAACCTACACAAGAAGATTAAACAGGAAGAAACTATTGAATCACAGTTAAAATTAACAAATTCGAAACAAAGAAAAATAAAATTATTGAATGAAAAACATATTTGATTTTTGTGTGAAAATCAACTATACAGACAAAACTAAGAGAGAGAGAGGATAAAACAATTAATAAAATCAGAAATTAAAAGGAGACATAATCAACAAGGAAAACCACAGAACCATAAGAAATATTTTAAAAATACTTCATCCAAATTGGGAATATATATCTTGATAGGTACCACTTACCAAAGTTCAATCAACACCACATGAACAATTTGAATATAGAACTATCATGCATAGTGAAATAAAATGAATCATTACAAGCCTCACAACCAAAAATAAGTAAGAATTTAAATAAATACATAAATAAATAAATAAATAAAATCTGAGTGAAACATTGTTTTAACATTGGAATTTACCAGCTTTTCAAAGAAGAGTTAGAAATGTTACTTCTCAACTTATCCATGATATAAAAACACAAGAAACTTTATCCAATTTATTTTATGATGCCACAGGTACACAGATAATCAAGCATTAAGGCTTTTTTTAAAAAATATTCATACATAATTTATGTCAGATGTTACTACATCATATATCTTTAACCTGAAACAGGGTACAGTGGAAATTTGGCTTTCTGGATAGCCCTTAACAATCTGGATATTGCAACAGGTTGACAGACTTGGGGATTCCAATTTCAATAATTCAATGGATCATAGCCACTCAGCCTGATGACTTTGAGATCATAAAGCTTACTCAGCAAGGCTTTCCTATGTTGTGGGAAATATAAAGAGAATTGGAGATCAATTTTTCTCATGAATATATGTGAACAAATAATAAAATCCTCATAAAGAGATTCCAAAACAGGACAAAATATCATCCAAACCAATAAAGGAGGCATCATTGCAAAGAGGGAGTGATAATACAACACAAAAAATCAAACATATTTAATGCACAATAAAAGTACATTTTAAAAAACATAAGTATTCCTTTATTTTAATTTTATATATTGATGCCAGTTGCCTCTCCCTCCCTCCATCTTTTTCTCTTCCACTTTCTCATGCCTCCTGACCCCCTTCCCCTCCTACCTCTCCACACTCCACATGTAGGGTGATGCCTTCCATGAGGGCTAATCTAAATCTTTCAAGTCATTTGGAGTAGGGACTAAGATTTTTCTCCTGTATCTATGTTAAGGGAGTATCCCTTCATGGAGGATGTGATCCAAAAGCCCTTGTGTGCACCAGGGATACATACTAGTTCCACTCTCCAAGGTCACTTAGACTGTCCAGGCATTCTATCTTAGACCCATGTTTAGTGGATCTGAGTCAGTCCCATGATGAATTGCCAGCTATCCCTCTGGTGGCCCATTAGCTCCTCTATGTTCAGATAAGCTGCCTCTATTTGTTACTGCAGCCTGGTGTTGTCCTCCCTCTGTGCATATGGATTCCAGTTATGCCAAGTGTTTAGTTGTGGCTGTTTCCTTCTGTTTGCATCAGCTACTAGATGAGGACTCTATTATGGTGCATAAGTTACTCATCAATCTTATTATCAGGGAAGGCCATTTATGGTAGCCTTTCCACTGTTCCTCAAATTGTTAGTTGGGGTCAGACTTGTAGATGTCTGGACATTTCTCTAGGTTCAGTTTTCACTTTAAACCTACAATGGCTCCCTCTTTTATGGTTTCTCTCTGTGTCTATCCTTCTGTCTCTGTCTCTCTCACTCCCTTTTCTCTCATCTATTCCTTCCCTGACACAATCTTCCCACGTCCTTTTCTCTCTTCTTCTGTTTCTTGTAGATCGTTCTCTATTCATTGTCCCCACCAACACCCCATATGCTCAGGTGATCTTGTCCCTTTCCTATTCTGTGAGGGACCTTATATGAACCTGTTATAATCCTCCTTGTAGCCGAGTTTCTCAGCCAAAGTGAATTATAAACTGGTGATCCATTGCACTATGTCTAAAATCCATATATGAGTGAGTACATACCATGTTCCCCTTTTTCTGACTGGGTTACCTCATTCAGGATGGATTCTTCAAGTTCCATCCACTTGCCTCTAGATTTCAAGATTCCAGTGTGTGTGTGTGTGTGTGTGTGTGTGTGTGTGTGTGTGTGTGTGTGTGTCGCAGCATAGTACTCCATTGTGGAAATGTGCACCATCTTCTTTATCCATTCTTCAGTTGAAGGGCATTTAGGTTACTTCAATGTTCTTGCTATTACAAATAATGCTGCTCTTAACATAAACATATCTTTGTTGCATGGATGTGGATTATTTGGCTATATTCCTAAGTGGGGGATTGTTAGGTAATGTGGTAGAGTCATTCCCATTTTCCTGAAGAGCTGCCACACTGATCGCCAAAATGGTTGTACATGTATGCTTTCCCACCTGCAGTGGAGGAGTGTTCCCCTTTCCCCACATCCTCTCCAGCACAAGTTGTCATTGATGTTTCTAATTTTAGCCATTCTGGATGGAGTAATATATCTCAGAGTTGTTTTGATTTGCATTTCTCTTATACCCAAGGATTGTGAGCAATTTCTTTAGATTTTTTCAGCCATTTTGGATTCCTCTATTGAGAATTCTCTCCTCAGTATTTTTTTTTTAAATTCAACTTTTAATAGGTTTATTTGGTGTGTGTGTGTGTTTGTGTGTGTGTGTGTGTGTGGGTGTGTGTGTGGGTGTGGGTGTGGGTGTGTGTGTGTGGGTGTGGGTGTGTGTGTGTTTAGGCCAGGGCTATCAGCTTCTTTTCTTAAAACATTGCTCCCCTGTGACTGGGGTGTGTGTAGGTAGGGAGGTACATCTGGAGGTGAGGGGAGAGTTATGAAGAGTCAGTCTCTCCTCTCATCTTCACAGGATTTCTGGAACTCTAACTCAAGCTGTCAGGTTTCTATGTCAAGCATTTTTACTCATGCAGCTATCTTGTCTGCCCCATAACTATTTCTCATCTTCTATCTATCTATCTATCTATCTATCTATCTATCTATCTATCAATCTATCTATCATCTATCTATCATCTCCTATCACTTATCTGTCTATAGTAATCAATTATCAATCTATGTACCTATGTATGCATGTATGTACGTATCTATCTATTTATCAATCAATCATCTAACATCTATCACCTAACTCACTAGGCACATAGCCTCAAAAAGAAACAACCAGCCTAGAGGCAGTGGCTGTTTGGCCAGCAGGCCCCAACCATCTCTACCTACCAAGTGCAGGATTACACATATGCAATACCATTCCTGCTTTTCTGTGTGACTGCATAAATGGGATTGTACTTAGATCCACATGATTCTACAACAAGACATTTACTGACTGATCTGTGTGCCTAAGTTCATATTCCAGTTTTAACTTTTAGCTTTTAAGCACTTTTTCTGTAAGTGTTAGTATTTGGGCATTTTTACTGACCTGCCTTTGGGGTTCTGACATGCTATGTGCACAGCTACAGCCACTAAGAGCACCACCTGTGCACATTCTCTTTGTTCCCTTTTTAAAGAGTCCTGCCTACCTCTCTCTCTCTTCCTCTCTCTCTTTCTGCTTCTCTTCCTGTCTCTCAGTCTACCCTCCTTCCTGCCCCTTACTTTTCTACTACTCCTGTCCCCATAATTCAGTTTTCCCCCTCCCTTCCCCCATTTCCCATTTCCTTTCCCCTAAAAAAAGAAACAAACTCCACATGAGCTTTTTTTTTAATTTTTATTTTACATATCGATAAAAGTATCCAAGTTCCCTCTCCCTTCCTCCCTCTCTCCCTCCCGCTATGCCTTTCTACCCCTTCACATGCACCCTGACCAACCTCCCCTCCCATCCCCTCTCACTCCACATGTAGGATGATGCCATCTAGGAGGGGTCATATAAATCTGACAAGTCATTTGAAGTGGGGAAAATGACTTCTCTCCTGTCTCTAGGTTATAGGAGTACACCTCCATGGGGCATGTGCCTACAAGTCCCTTTTGTGTACCAGGAATACATCCTGGTTCCACTGCCTGGAATTCCTTAGACTGCTCAGGCCTTCTAGCTGAGACCCATATTCAGGGGGGTTTGAGACAGTCCCATGATGGATTCTAAGCTATCAGTCTGGGGGCCAGTTAGCTTCTCCTTGTTCAGGTCAGCTGTCTCTATGCGTTTCTGCAAACTGGTCTTGTCCTGTCTCTTTGCATCTGGATTCTTTTTCAGGTCAGTGTTTATTTGTGGCTGTTTGCTTCTGTTTCCATCAGTTACTAGATGAGGGCTCTATGTTGTGGATAAGTTAGTCATCGATCTCACTATCAGGGAAGGGCATTTATGGTAGCCTTTCCACTGTTGGTCAAATTGTTAGTTGGGGTCAGTATTGTATTTCTCTGGAAATTTCTGTAGGTTCAGTTTTCTCTTCAATCCTATAAAGGCTCCCTCTTTTAAGTTCTCTCTCTGTGTCTCTCACTCCCTTTTCTGTCTTCTATTCCTCTACTGACACAATCAGTAAATATCTTTACCCTTACATTATAAAGACTCTCTTTGTGATCCCCTTTGAAGGAAGTACTTCACGATGAAGTGTCCCATGGAAAAACCACGGGGACATGAAGAATCATGGAATTTCAAATAATAATTTCTCTGACCAGCAGTGCCTAGTTATTGCTGGGTTGAGGTGGGCTAGAACCTGAAAATAATGAGAGAGAGAAAGAAGGAACGAGACCAAGCAATGCTTGTCAAGGTCTCACTTTATTAGGCACAAAGAGGGGTTTTTAAAGCAAACCGGGGAGGAAGTGGGTAGGGGTAGCTTTGCTGACTCTGGGGCTCTGGTAAGGTCCTACACCATAAACATCAGACCATAAACATCTGATTATCTCAGTTCTTGGTGTCTGGTTCATCTCAGTTCCTGGAAGGAGTGGAACAGACCACTTTTTAGCAGTTGTCTGTATTACCAAGATAAAGCTCAATTAGAATTTTAAGGTGTAAGTGATTCTGCAAGAGTATGTGACTCAAGGCTGGATCCCAACATCTCCCCCTATTTTATTCTTTTTTTATGGAGCGTCTATCTTAGGCTACGTAGTGGGCTCCCACAATCGGGCCTTGGGGATGGGCTTGTCATTATGGGACAATTGGTAGGACCCCTGTCTTAATCTACATAGGGTGCATCCTCACTCAGCACTCAAGGACATGGTCAAAAATTGGGCAAGAAACTCGGGCAAGATGAGTGGGCTCCTGAGAGATGGTCCTATGCTACTGCTGTCATTGAGCGACTTATAGCCAAAGAAAAGGGTCTGCCTACATTTTGTGGCACTAAGATATTACCATCATTGACATCTTCATATTGGAGAGAACCAGGTCCTCTGTTGTTCGAGTCCTGTGAAATCGAGTCCTTGTCTAGGTGGTTCAGGACTGGCACTGTCACCATCCTCATCAGGTTTCTCAGAAGAGCCCTGTTCCCTTTCCAAAAGCTGATGGTAGTGTACAGAAATAGCATGAAATCAATTTGAGTTCTGATCAATTGAGTTAATTTCTGGAATGCCCAAAGCCCAAAAGTCATCATCAGTAGCAATCCCATAAATGGTCCCAGGAAAGAAGGAAGCAAGGTAGAAAGCCAAGGGGAGGTGGAAAGGAATTTTTATACTAGGACTCGGCCTGTTCCCACTGCCATTTTCGTTCAGCAAGACTTTTCTGCATTCTATCTAAGCTGCGTTCCATTAAGCCAGTCTTATCAGCATAAAAGCAACATTCCTCTTTGATTATTGCACAAATTCCTCCTTGTTGTAAAAACAATAGGTTTAAGCCTTGACTGTTCTAGAGAATGACCCTTGAGAGAGACAGAGAGAGAGAGAGAGAGAGAGAGAGAGAGAGAGAGAGAGAGAGGAGGTATTACACTTCTGAGGTCTCAGGTCCAGTTTTCCTGTTCCACACATCACCACCAAATGGTCTGGCAGCCACTGGACCTCTTCTTCTTCCTGCAAGAAAACACAAACATGCACTCACCCCTCTCAACCCCCTATTAGGAGAAAGTTGGGCTCTTTCCATAGTCTCAGGCATGGATCTTTCCATTTGACTTGAGTAAATGTCTCTTGAGCATCATCATATCAGAATCTGTCTGCGACAGATTGCTCATAGGCTTCCACATTCAAAAAATTTAAATGAAGAGAGCATCATGTAGGGCACCACTTGCCCTGACCAGCAGGGCCTAGATATTCCTGGTTGCTGGGAACCAAACTCTTATGTTTTTGGTTGTGAGCCTAGCCTTTAACAGCTGAGCCATCTCTACATATTAAGAGCACATGAAGCTATGTTGTGAAATAATGGTGTGTAGTACATTGGTGCCTTTGCTGCTTGACAAAGATCCAGCATTTCAACATGGAAGACCAACCAAAGAGCTGAAGCACCTGCAGAGGTAGGCAGAATTCTTTGAGCTTAAAGTCAGACATGCAGAATAAGTGCTAGGACAACCCAAGACACAGAGAGGAACCCTGTTGTGGAAAAGTTGAAGAAATCCACCATTAGCTGTTTGGTGGCAGTGCACATGCTTAAGCCCAAATCCCCTGAGGCTGAGGCTGTCTGATTTTCATGATTTGAATATATCCAGGTCTACTGAATGAGTTCCAGGACTACAAAGATAAAGCCTTTCTTGAAAACAGCAATGCAAATCTACACAAATCAAGAAAGAATCCGATGCACCTTTAATATGGATCGAATCATCTGGTGTTTGCCTGCATAGGTAAATGAGGAAGCTCTCTTTTTGGCTACTTCTCCTAATTCTGGCTACAATTTCATTCCTATACTAGCAATAGAGCCACATTCTTTGAAAAATTTAGTATATATTGAAGAAAAGTTGAGACATCCAGCCTGATGAACTAGACAACTACTGTACTCTTAAGATTTCACATGGTAGGCAGTCATTGCTGAACTACAGAGAAAGAACTTTTGAGACATTCTAAAACAGCTGCTTGGAGAGATTAATCCTACCAGTCCTGTGTATGTAGAGAAGCATGAATCCATGAATAATGCAGATAGTTTAAAACTGCTCACTGACTAAGTTGTGCTGGCTAACAGTAGTGTTCATAAACAAAAATATTCCTAGCTCCATTCCTCTCTAAATTTTCAACTTTCCATGAAGAATGCTCTTTTTATAATTTTGCATTTGTCAAGCGGTTTTTCTGAGATTCATGAATAAAACACCTACAGTGATAGAAAAATCATCAAGCTTTCTTATGAGAAAAAGACAAATTATCATCTTTTGGAAGTGGTTCCTGCTATTATTTCCTGACAGTTGGAAGTTCCTATACAACGAGGCCAATAACACCTCATGCTGCACACTGCTCAGTGGGTGATGGGTCTCCATGGGTACCAAAACTCGATGACCAGGTCAGGAATGGCTTTGGCTTGACAGACAGACACAAACACAATGGAGGAGGTTTGCACCTGCTGCGATTTTTCATTTAGAGTATTAGGTTTTTATATAGAAATTACAAGGAACACATTTTGGTCACAATTTACAGACATATTATAAAATGCCAGTAATTCTTTTGAAGCATGAGATCAAAAAACACTTATTCTGACCTGCCTGTGGTCAGTGCACCAGAGATTTGGTTTACTGAGTTTAGATAAAAGTCATTGTCTCTGATCAGTGAACTTTTAACAGCATTGAAAAGATCATTTGCATTGCTTTATTAATTTTAGATGATAGTCCTAAATTATTTTATTTTATTTTATATAACAAAGTCCAATTTAATGAAAACAAACATTTATACACAATATTTGGGAATTTGGGCGTCATTCTTTCCAAACTACTTCCGGGTGGTAAGGGGCGCTGTCAAGGTGATTCGAAGAAGATTCAGAAATCCTGGCTGTAGTCTGTAAGGCTGATTTGTCCAGCTGTTTTGAATGCAGGATCAACTTGTACTCTGATTCAGGCAGTCTGGCATGATTAAACGACATTAGTCTGGAAGAAATCCACATCTTTTCATTTTCTGTGGAAACAAAAATAGAAATCCTTTTCCCCAGTAACATGTCCTTCAACTTAAATTTTGGAGACAACGCATTTTTTTAATTTAATTTATTATTTTACATGTTGATCCCAGTTCCCTCTCGTCCCTCCCTTCCTATTTCCCTCCCTCTTTCCTCTCTCCATCCCTCCTTCCCTCCCTTTTATCCTCTGTGCCCTCTCACATTCACTCTAACCACCCTCCCTTCCATCCCCCCACCCCAATTCCATATGTAGGGGAATGCCATCCAGTTGGGGTCATGTAGATCTGACAGGTCATGTGAAGTAGGGACTAGGGCTTCTCTCCTGTCTCTAGATGAAGGTAGTTATCCCTCCATGGGGGATGTGTTAGCAAAGTCCTTTTGTGCACCAGGAATACATCCTGGCTCCACAGTCTGAGGTCCCTTAGAATGCTCAGTCCTTCTGGCTGAGACCCGTATTCAGGGGGGCCTGAGTCAGTCCCATGCTGGCTTCCCAGTTATAAGTCTAGTGGCCGTTAACACCTCCTTGTTCAGGTAAGCTGTCTGTATGTGTTTCTGCCGCATGGTCTTATCCTCTCCATCTGCATCTGGGTTCCAGTTCGACTCAGTGTTTATGTATGGGTGTTTGCTCCTGTTTCCAACAGGCATTAGTTGAGAGATCCATGGATAAGTTAGTTGTTGATCTCACTCTCTGGAAAGGGCATATATGGTAGAGAACTACAAGACTGCTCCCAACTAACAATCTGAGCTTCCATGGAGGAGCTGACTAAAGTGTGACAGACAATTTAACTATCAGATTATTTCATTATTCAAATCTGTCTTTTTCTAATCCAGGTAGAGTGGATTCTGGATCCACCTTGTTGGTGTTAAATTGACTCTTGTGATTTTGTTCTTTCTTCCTTCCTTCCTTCATTTCTTCATTTCTTTCTTTCTCATTTTCTTTCTTTAAATCAATGTTGATATCAATTTGTAATCTCTCTAGGGGTGAATTATCAGAAATTATCTCTTTATTCATTCATTTTTTTGTTCATCTCTATGATTAAGAACTCAATGACCCTTCAGTATGGAGCAATCATTTAGGCTTCACAGATAAAACACCACACAATGTTTAATGTTTATTCATTTAATTATGAATATCTGTCATTATGTCTACTGTGATCCCTGGAGTTTGAACCTCCTTACACTTCCTTAGCTGTTAAACTAGGAAATTGAATGATAATTCGTCATGTAATTAACGAATTTAAAATACAGGTGATGTTATGAAACATATGTCCCTTTGGGAGTCAGATTTTGGGAGTTGATGTAACATCATTTCATTACTTCATCATTTACCTATGTAAATAGATCTTTACAACAGTGATAGGTTTAGGACTTTGGTGCCACTTCGTCAGTGTTAATATAAAATGCTTACTAAATTATTATCAATTTAATTTTTTAAACACATCATTATTACAGGAAGCGATCAGTCTGACTACTCCATGTGGGATTTACCTATTCCACACCATGTCATTATTCAATCATTATTCATTGTACATTAATTATTTAAATCAATGAAGAAGTTGTTATTCTTGACAGGGGTCTGGCCATTCTTCCACGGAGTTAATCGTGTAGCATTACTTAATTATCTAAGTACTACTTCCTTGAAAATCACTGGAGTTTGGTTCCATATTATGAACATTAATTAAGCAGGACTATCAAGTTATTAACTTATTGTGTTTGCGTAAGTAATGATGATGTCATCCGTCATTTGGCTGATGTGGAACTGACACAGCAGGAGATCGGTCATTAGATGAACTCTGTCGGGCTAATAACATGACACACCACCAACAATAAATAACTCTAAATAACTATTTAAATCTGTTTTTTTCTACTGCAGGAAGAGTGGAGTCTGGAGCCCCCTTGTTGGTGTTAAAATGTCTCTTGTGGTTTCATTATTTATTTATTTAAATCAATGTTAATATCATTTTGTTATCTCTCAAGGGGTGAATTATGAGAAATTATCTCTTCATTCATTCATTTTATTGTTCAAATGTATGATTAAGAACTCAATGACTCTTCAGTATTGATTAATCTTTAGGTTTCGCACATAAAACACCACCCACTAGTTTAATGTTTATTCATTGAATTATGAAAATCTGTCATTACGTATTCAGTGACCAGTGAAGATTTTAGCCTCCTTAGGGGAGTCCATCGTGCCAGAACATAGCATCATCTAATAGGACACTTACTTATTTACCTGTTAAACTAGGAAATTAAATAATAATTCATCATTTAATTAACGTATTTGAAATACAGGTAATGTTATGGACCCTAAGTCCCTTTTGGAGTCAGATTTTGTGAGTAGACGATGTAACATCATCTCATTACTTCATCATTTAGCTCTGTAAGTAGGTCATTACATCAGCGATAGTTTTAGGGCTTTGGTGCCATCTCGTCAGTGTTAATGTAAAACGCCAGCTAATTAATTATCAATTTAATTTTATAAATAAATCATTATTCCAGGAAGAGATCAGTCTGACTACTCCATGTGGGATTTAAGTATGCACCACCAAGACATTATTTAATTATTTTTCATTATATATTAATTATTTGAATCGATGAAGATGTTCTTTTTGACTGGAGTAGGGCCATTCCTCCATGGGAGTTAATCACATGGCAGTATTTAATCATCTAAGTACTACTTCCTTGACAATCACTGGGGTTTGGTTCCATCTTATGATAGTTAAGTATGGAGGACTATCCAATTATTAACTTACTTGATTGCGTAAGTAATGATGGTGTCATCTGTCATGTGTCTGCTGTGGGATTGACACAGCAGGATATCGGTACCAGAAGCAGTGCCCAGGGAATGGGGGACACGCCTCATACAGTGGTTACTGATTACGTAGTAGTACATTTTTAACAATCGAATGATTACACGATTTTAAAAAACTGTACTGTTTCGCATCATCAGTTTCTGCGAGGTTGCAACAGAACTGACCCATGAAGGACACAGTGACCACCGATTTTCAAAATGGAATAACTGTATAATCTCCTGATCAGGGAATCTCATCTAATGAACTTTGTCGGGCTGATAACATGACACACCACCAACAATAAATAACTCTAAATAACCATCTTAGAAAGCGGGTTACAGAACTTAATAGAGAACAGTCAATTAAGGAATCCAAAATGACTGAAAGAAACATAAGACACTGGTCAAAATCCTTAATCATCAGCCTAATGCAAATCTATACAATCTGAGAAACCGTGGGATCAAGCTCCTCTAATGGTAAGAGTATGAAGAGGAGTTTGTTTTATTTTCAATAAAGAGAAAAGGATTATGGTAGAGGCGATTAACTGTATTGTTTCCATTCTAGAAATTAGCAAATTGAAGCATAGAAAACAGGCTTAAAATACTCATCATTGTACTTGAATGGCACAATGATGCTTTCGTTTTCATGCTTATGTCTCTATAGGCATGTTGTAGCTTGAGAGACGGGTAAATATGTAGAACACAAAAGAAAGAGCCCTGCTTTGTTTTTATGAGAAACTCAGTGAGGCTGTAGGGTTACTTCATCGGTGGGTATACTCCTTTAAGCCTGTGGGAGGGGCACTAGAATGTGACAGAATTTTGGTTCATAAATGTAGCCTGGCAACCCTGCATGCATTCTGTATTCTGGTAGCTTGGGCCAAGGACGAGAGAGCAGCTTCGAGAAAGTGTTATCATGGGACATTACAGTCTGCCAAGATATCTATCTCCTAAAACTATTCAGGATAGCATTTGATTCGCCTAACCAAGTCATAGCCATACCTCTGGAAGTGTGCCTACAGCATTTACTGGTTACCAAATGCAAGATTACCTAATCATCAGAGGACATAGTCTGTGGAGAAACAGTTCAGAGTCTTCTGTTTATGAATACTCTCTCTCCTCAGAAGTAAAACTATGGAACAAAAGATAATAAGACTACGATTATTCATCAAAAAGGTGAGTTTGACATTGTTGACTTCCTTCAGGAAGGTGATAATGCATTTGTTAGAGTAGACTTAGCGATTATTAGATTTCAGTCCATCTCTTTTGAGGCAGCCTTCCAACATTAAATATGTGATATCTTCTAAAAACCCTGCATACACAATTACAGTTCCGCATTTAAACATGTTCCTTCTGTGCTCTGCGATTAAATAAGGGATGAACCTGGGAGTTTCCCACAATCATGTGGGAGTCAACTGAGACACAATTGTGTGGAGCATGGAAGATCATTTCATCCTCTGATTATTTTGTTATATGTTTATTAAAATAGGACATTAGATAATCCATGATCAGTGGATTGTGGTGACACGATGTGGGAGGCAATTATTATAGACCATCTTAATATCAATTATGTAGTTAAAATATTTGAATTAATCACGACAGCATCATTCATGAGCCTGGTTTGGAGCCACCTTAGGGAAGTGGATGATGTTACATGAACTCATTATTTGATTATTTAATTATACAAAGTAATGATTATATTGTCCATGACACCTGGAATCTAGTGCCACAGATCACCTAATTACATAATTAATGTATTTAAATTGACAATCTGTGTTAATCCCCAAGATAATGTAAATAGTGTGTAATTATGAAAACCAAAAATTGTCTATTCAATAAAGAGACCGGTTAAGCTCCCTCTTGTGGTGTTAATGTGCAATATCATCACAGTTTATGATTCATGGTTTCAATGGATGATGATGACATTCTTCATGACTGGAGTCTGGCCATACTTCCCTGCCAGTTAAATGCTACATCACCTCTTTATTGGGACAGTTAGCTATCACTGACTTATTTAATTCTTTAAATTAATTAAACGACAGACAATGACAACACCGATTATTATGAGGTTGCAAATATCTGTCAGCGACAAATTAGGAAACTTGTAGAAATGGGCAGAGCATTTTCTGAATGTCTATGCGTCTCCCAGACCACTAGGAATGCTGGAGAATAGAGTCCAGAAGATTGCATGGTGCCCTCCGAGAAGTAAAAGAACTTTACCAATGTCTGCATGGTGGTCTGGGTGTTGACTACTTGCTCTTCCTCCACATCTTCACATCGGTTGTGGTCTACGTCTAGAAGATGTAGCGGCACTAGGAGGTCGGCACCATCACTGAGACCTGGCAAAAGGACGACGACTCAGAACACGGAAGAACATCTCTCTCTCAGGTATGCTGTTGATGCCCCTGCTGCAGCCACCTTTTCAGCTGATATCAACATTTTGGCTACTACTGATATGCCAGGAATGGGCCAATTATCTCAGGTCCTGCCGCAACAAAACAGAGATTCGGGAACCGGTGTGGATGTCAGGCCAACAGAATTCATCAGGCAAGACAGTATGATTATCTGACGATTAACTGAAGAAATATTAAAAATCTGTGATGACAGCATCTGTTTTCATATCTGGCAAGTCTGCCCTGGAATTGACGATACTATAAAGTTCAACGACTTAGATATGTAATGATTTAATTATTAAATTGTTTCATTATATAATCTGTGAACCATGAAGTGTGGTGACACCTTGTATGACTCAAGAGTGACAGAAGATCTAACAATCTGATGATTTCATTATTTAAATCTGTCTTTTTCTACTGCACAAAGAGTGGAGTCTGGAGCCCCCTTGTTGGTGTTAATATGTCTCTTGTGATTTCCTTATTTATTTATTTAAATCAATGTTGATATCATTTTGTTATCTCTCTAGGGGTGAATTATGAGAAATCATCTCTTCATTCATTCATTTTATTGTTCAAATCTATGATTAAGAACTCAATGACTCTTCACTATTGATCAATCTTTAGGTTTCGCGCATAAAACACCATCCACTAGTTTAATGTTTATTCATTGAATTATGAAAATCTGTCATTTTGTATTCAGTGACCACTGAAGTTTTTTAGCCTCCTTAGGGTAGTCCATCGTGCCAGAACATCACATCATCTAATAGTACACTTACTGATTTACCTGTTATACTAGGAAATTAAATAATAATTCATCATGTAATTAACGTATTTGAAGTACAGGTAATGTTATGGACCCTAAGTCCCTTTTGGAGTCAGATTTTGTGAGTAGATGATGTAACATCATCTCATTACTTCATCATTTAGCTCTGTAAATAGGTCATTACATCAGCGATAGTTTTAGGGCTTTGGTGCCATCTCGTCATTGTTAATATACAACGCCAGCTAATTAATTATCAATTTAATTTTATAAATAAATCATTATTCCAGGAAGAGATCAGTCTGACTACTCCATGTGGGATTTAAGTATGCACCACCATGACATGATTCAATCATTTTTCATTATATATTATTTGAATCGATGAAGATGTTGTTCTTGACTGGAGTAGGGCCATTCCTCCATGGGAGTTAATCACGTGGCAGTATTTAAACATCTAAGTACTCCTTCCTTGACAATCACTGGAGTTTGGTTCAATCTTATAAAAGTTAATTATGGAGGACTATCCAATTATTAACTCATTTGATTGCGTAAGTAATGATGGTGTCATCTGTCATGGGGCTGCTGTGGGAATGACACAGCAGGAGATCGGTACCAGAAGCAGTGCCCACAGAATGGGGGATTCTGCCTCATACAGTGATTACTGATTACGTAGAAGTACATTTTTAACTATCGAATGATTACACGATTTAAAAAAACTATAATGTTTCGCATCATCAGTTTCTGCGAGGTTGCAACAGAACTGACCCATGAAGGACACAGTGACCACCGATTTTAAAAATGGAATAACTAAATAATCTCCCGATCAGGGAATCTCATCTAATGAACTCTGTTGGGCTGATAACAT